>NC_079167.1:27423872-27546372 GCF_947568905.1 Ostrea edulis | reverse complement strand
CATACACACTCACACACATACTCTCACACACACAAATAGTCCTGTTACTATATCCCCTCTTGCAACGAATTGTGAGGGGATAATGAAGGATTAAAAATTAAGTTTTAAAAATCAAATATAACTCCTTTTGTAGATTACCATGATAAAATAGCCTCATATCTTGACCATCCACTGTTGGAGGGAAAACATTGTAGGTCATCAGGAAAATAGACATGATGTTTGTCAAGTGGTCATCTGAAACAATTACTGGTGTTCAAATTTTAAATCAAATCAATTTCTGTTATTTATTGAAATGGTCACAAAAACTCATTCAATACGATAACCATGTGATTTGCAGAAGAAATGAAATACAACTACCATGAAGACCCGGGTTCTCTCTCAGAAATTCCTCCAGTAGTAGTTGTCTCCCTTTGGCTCTCACACATTCTATAAAGTTTTCTGATACCTCTGACTCAATTATCTACATATTAAAAAAAAAATGAGGATGAAAATACACAAAAATTGGCTTATTAATTCTTCGATCTATTCAACCATAGTGAAATGAAAAGGTACCTTTTCAAGAAAATTCTTTAGTATTAGATAAGATAAAGATGCTGTTTCCTTGGAATCTGAGAGTAATGTCATCTGAAATCCAAAAATTAAAATGTTTTAAAGAAATTACATCACTACTTAAGAACTCTGCCATCCACTTAATGGTCTGTAACAATGATCTGCCATCAATGTTCTGTCCCTAAACATTAGTAGTTTTAAAATGGCAAAGACCCACTCACCCCTTACTTCCCCAGCAATAAAAGTGGATTATTTTTTCTTTCCTAATATATGAGACCGATTGTAATAAATTGGTTACACACCATAAATGCTTCTGTAAATTCAGCGTTAGCAAACATCTCAAACAAATCATGGGTTTCTCCCAATTTTTCCAGAAAATCATCTGAAAATTTCTCTTGAGCAACAGCAATGTTATTCAACCAACACTCAATCTACAAAGAGTAATATAATGAACTAAAAGTTTGGAAGCAGGTTTACAGCGTCTCAGGAATCTAGATTTAGTTCTGAAAATCCTTCAATATATCCCCGAATGAAACTCCTAGTCCAGTTCACTTTTATTACGAGTAAATTTCAAAATTGAAGCGTTTACTTACAATTTGAGGCCCAGCTTTCTTGCAGACTTGAGAGTCTAGGAACATCCAGTAAAGAAAGGCAGAGTGATGAGTGTACCACACACCGGGGGGTTCATCAGTCACCGTTCTCAGTACCAGGGACAGGGCTTAATGGACAGACACGCCCAGTAATCAAAACATACATACTGACACGATACGGAATAGTTCAGATACCTTGCATTTAGCATGAAGAAAACTTGCAAACAGAAAAAAAATAAAAACATTGAATACCTGGATCACACTTTTTTTCAAGGTTGTTTTGAAGAAGGGAAGCTGAAAACTACAATGAAATCAAAGTATGTTATTATATGCTTTCAATTTCATCTCTTCTTTTTTCTTTAAAAGTTTGCGGGCATATATCACACGATATATGCCCGGAAACATTCCGGCTCGCAAACATTACGTCACAATCAATACACAAGTAAATTACTACGCCGTTAATTTAAAAAAATTTCGTGTTTTTCATCTTGTACTCAGTTAAACCAATAAAGAAATTGTTAAAAATAAAATTATTGTTAGATTCTAAATGAAATTGAAAGTATATAATAAAAAGGTTATAGACTTTGTATGGGAAAATATGACGACCTCGTTTTTTGTCGCGGACGGACCTCACAAGCTTGGTCCGTCTACGCACCAAAAAACTCGGTAGTCATATTTTCCCATACAAAGTCTATAACCTATAATTATTGTGCATTGAAATAGTTGACACTGTTAATGAATAATTCGCCATTTGTTTGTAAAATTTCTTTGCACATATTTACAAGTGAAAGAACAAAATACAATGCATCTTTCAACAACCCATCATCTACCAGTTGTTCTTAAAAAGTTTGTCTATTTAAATCACAAGTACAATGGATAACTCAGGTTAGGTTGAGATTTGTTGACAGTTCTAGATTCTTCATTCATTGATATTGAATTTCAGGTAGCCATATACTTACAGCCCACAAGAAGACCAGGTGTCTCTTTGTCAGGGGAGATAATTGTGACTGATCATATATACTCTCCACATAACTACTGACGGTGACAAGGATCTCCTGTCCACTCAATGGTCTGGAAACACACATTAACAATTACTTATACTTATACTTTTCCATTCTTTTCAAATATAGATTTTGTGCATGTAAGTGGATTACTTACATATCATCTAATCTGCACATATGGTATATAAGGAAAATGTAGAGGTCCCTTGTTCCCTCATTCAAGTGTTGCGTCATCATCTGTTGGTATTCCTCAAGGTTATCTGCCGAGTTAAATCAAAATTCACCAAAAATACAATCTAATTTCTAATCTCATAAAATCTGTGTTTTCAAAAATTTTCCAAAAGCATGTACATTTTATATTCAAAATGCTATTGTTCATCCAATCAGGGAATGGCAGGTCTGGGGCGTCATCCTCATGAAGAACTTGACAAAGTTGTAATAGGAATGTGTTCTCTATCTCTATCATTTCATGGCCTCTGGAAAAAACAATAAAAACTGTCTACAAAGTCTGTAGTAATAGAATCATTATATGATTGAAAACCATGCAAAATGTCTTTTTATTTTCTTTTTGTGGAGTTATTGATCTTAAAAATGTACCTCTAGAGTTACAGGCACTTAAATTACAACACCTTTTCCTGAGATTCTTAAGAATAATTTCAAAAATAGAAAACAACATGCTTGTAAAACATTATACTCCTAACCATGGCAAAATCCTAACAAGGTGTTCTTTCAACTTTAAAAATTAACCCCTATTTGACATCAACAGAAAAAAGTAGTTTTGAAGAACTGTATTCAGGTGATAACGATGAACCAAAAATTTGACGCTTTTCAGAACAAGGATATCTTAAGTTTCTATACAAACTCCTGAGGATATCTTAAGTTTCTATACAAACTCCTGTCTCCTGTTAATGATGTTTGACAGAAGTCCATCTGAGGTCATCTGCACTAAGACCTGGATACTCCTGGCATTGTCTGTGTTGTATAAATCCAGCAACAATCTCTGGAGCTGTCGAAACGTTACGAGGTGACCTCCCCTGTTCACATTTCCCTGAAAAAAAGACACTCATCAAAAAATATAAAGTATATCTTATATCTTTTAGTATCCATATACTTTGCAACAACTATACGTTAAATAAGTGCAAAGACTTCTCAAGTGTCTTGAGTCCTAACCATTGCTAGCGGAATAACATTTTCCATACAGGAGTTGACAATGAACTCCTTGAACTGCTGTAGTGAGGTTTCCTTGGGCTGTGAGTCTGGTGAAACATAGCTTGTGGCGCAGGTCAAAGGGTCATCCCAGCACTCCCCCAGCAATCTACACAGAACAGGTTGATACATGCATAGACAACGACCAGCACAATGTTCCGAGCGAATCAACAGCAAAAAGTGGGTAATGTGATGTTAATAGATTGTGTGCGATAGCTTAAAAAGTTAATTAACATCAATGCAATTTAGTAAAATCTAATTTAGACAGCTTTAAAAGCACCAATAATTGAATACATACTGGATACATGCTACATAGATAAGAATAACAACTTCTATGGGGTCTTTCAGATCACTGTGTGCAAAACAAGTAAATCCTGCTTTTCTGTCCCTGATGCTTATTTGGCCTGGAGTCATGTCAGTTTTTAACAGTCTGTTGATCATCACACTGAGTATTCTTTCCAAGTCCTCGAATGGAATTGGTAAAAGAAGATGAGATTTCCTAGGATCATTAAAAGAAAAAGACATTACATGGCACTGGAAAGTAAAAGCATTCCCCAACAAAAAGACAGAACAGTTACGAATATGCAGTGAAAGATTTAGAGAGGGTTCAAGCCCCCCCCCCCCCCCCCCCAAATTTACAAAATAATGCGAGTAAAACTCCAGATTTGGCACCCAAAATGGCTCAGTATTTTGGCTAATACTTGACATTCAAATGTGTCCCCCCCCCCCCCTCCCCTTCGGAAATCCTGGATCTGCCACTGATATGCACACCCAGCTGGAAATAGAAGTTTGTATCATGTGTTACATTTGGCACAAGATTTATCTCCCTTGACCTTCAACTACATACAATGTAATATTCATTATCTAATGGACTGACTTGATGACTGCGCACAGGGCCTGCATACTGCTGAAGAAGACCTCTGGGTGATGCTCCTGAATTCCTTGACCAATCAACTGCAGACATGAGGCCACAGTGGGGTTGTTGATGAATAAAGGAATGTTGTTGGGCTGCCTGAAAATAAAATCAGTCCAATACACCTTGTCTCTATTTCATTTACCTATAGAACCAGTATTAAAGCGAGTGTAATCCTCTGGTAAACCTGTTCGTTAGATTTTGGCAATTCAAAACAGTGAGACTGAACCTACCATCTCTGTGTGAACAAAATTCAGGGTGAAAATAATCTTTGTTAAGATGTTTTTCTTCTCATGAAGTATTTTTTACCCCAAAAACCTGAAATTATGATACTTTTACTTTAAACCTATAAATTACTTTGTGGGGTTCTTCATTTACCTGTAAGATACTTTGTGGGTTTCCCCAACTACCCATGAGTTACTTTGTAAGGTGCCTTACTGAAATAGTGGTCATGTCAACTAAACTCTTGACCCCATACCATGGAATTATTAAATTTCACGGGGGCTCAATTTCTGTGAATTTCGTAGCTACCCCAGCCTATACCATGAATTCCAAACATCACCCTACACAATTGATATAATGTTTCAATGTACAGAAACTGTATCCACGAAATTGATATAGTGTTTCAATGTACAGTTCAAACTGTATCCACGAAATTGCATCCCAACTTTAATACATGTAACAGTAAAATCTTGACAATTCATGCAAATTTAGATGATTCCAAATTGGTTTGGGTGGTGCTACTATATATACAGATATATTATGTCTACTAATTATACAGATATATTATGTCTACTATATATACAGATATATTATGTCTACTAATTATACAGATATATTATGTCTACTATATGTACAGATATATTATGTCTACTATATGTACAGATATATTATGTCTACTATATATACAGATATATTATGTCTACTATATGTACAGATATACTATGTCTACTATATATACAGATATATTATGTCTACTATATATACAGATATATTATGTCTACTAATTATACAGATATAATATGTCTACTATATATACAGATATATTATGCTAACATTTAGTTTAAAGTCAAATCTGTATAGAAAACTCTTAAGTCTTCAAAATTCAATATCTAAAAAATGCTACGTAATACATGAACATATATACCGTAGAACAATTAACTATGCAGTAAAAGACTAAATGCCTGTCCAAATCAGATCTGCTTCGCAAAATGATGGTTGCATTACGTATTTTCTTGTACATCTATATAAACTGCACTATAATGTGTCAAATGTTATCTCAAAATAGATATCTTAACAGCCAGTAAGAACTGCATACTGCAATGAAATCCCTCAAAATAACTTTCCAGTTTACACAAAGTCGAATTTACCTTGTCAGTAGAGTTGCCAAGATATCAAAAGCAGCTCTACAAAGCTCAAAATTCTTCCTCTCCAGCACATTTTCCAAGGCATATAATACCGATTCCATCCCTGCAATCACATCATCTCCATACAGATAAACTGTTCGAAATAAAGATAAGATTTATATTCTCTCTTAAGTAACGTGGACATACCGTAAACTGCATGACACTTGGAGTAGAATAAATCTGATTGACACAAAGGCTCCACACAGTCCAGGACAAATCTAGAATAATCATCAAAGTACTGTATGTTATGGAGGTTGTAACAGAGGCATACTTCATCCTCTCTCGGTGGAGTACTGCAGACAATTTTTATTTCATGAGACCTTATTTTCACTAGACATAACTTTCTGAGAATCATTATTTATTGCTTAAGTCTTCTATATTTGATAATTGATTCGTATGAATGACTAGTCTCACAAATTCCGTTTAAATAATGTTCTTGTCGTTAACATGGGATTTACAGTACTTCTGAGAGTTACACTGACAAAAGACATTACATTTTCAGATTGAAAAAAAGACATTACATTTTCAGAGTGAAAAAAAAATACATTACATTTTCAAAATGAAAAAAGACTTTCAGGTTGTAAAAGACATTACATTCAGAATGTAAAAAAGACATTACATTTCCAGAGTAAAAAAAAGACTTTACATTTTCAGATTGATTGTATATTGTTTAACGTTCCTCTCAAGAATCTTTCACGCATATGGAGATGTCACCATTGTCAGGCTGCAAAATTTTGGCCTATGCTCAGCGCTTACGGCCTTTGAGCATGCAGGGAGAGATCTTTATCGTGCCACACCTGCTGTGACATGGGGCCTCGGTTTTTGCGGTCTCATCTAAAGGACTGCCCCATTTAGTCACCTCTTACGACAAGCAAGGGGTACTGAGGACCTATTCTAACCCGGTTCCCCACCGGATATTTTCAGATTGTAAGAAAGACATTACATTTTTAGATTATAAAAAAGACATATAACATTTTCAGAGTGAAATATCCTAATATCTGAAATTTTTGGGTATGTCAGTTTTGCCAAGATGCATTGAAAAATTTTGTCCAATTATAAATTTGCTTAAAGTCATTTTTTGCTACTTTAGAACAATGAGTAAATTTAAAGATACACAGTTTTAAATATCCCACTCAGGAATTAAAAGCAGAATATTCCCTGCAAATAGAATTAAAAATTATACATCATGAAAAATGTAACAAAACTTATCTGAATGTCTAGGACATAACATAACAAGAATGTGCATAAACTAAATGAAAGATAATGCAATAATACAAAGATATCATGTACAACATAAAAGTATAGTAATAATGAAAAAAAAATTATCACAAGTTTTCCTTACTTTAACTGGTCAGTACTTTGACTATGCAATGCTTCAAACATGAACTCTGGATACAATGAAATACTGAATTAACTGCCTGGTGACTTGTGTCATATGAGATTCTATATTTAAACTATTCATGTACAGGTTTTTTTTTCTCTCTTCAAAATCTGATCCAATGTTGTCACTTTAAAACAAATTATACATTTAATTAAGCCCTCTTTCAAATACAAAGACTTAAGAAAAAAGCTTGCATACCAATAATATCCGAGTTAAGAACTGCTCTGCAATAGTCTTCATTTTCCCGTGACAAAATACATGATAGGACATATAGTGCTGACCTCTGAACATCAGCATTCTTACTGATGATTAGCTTTTTCAGAGAGGTCAAAAGGGTCACGTTATTGAAGTCCAAGGTCATCAGAAGGTGAGTCACCTCTGCACTGCTGATCAAACTGTTCAACAAGGCTGAAAATGTTTCAAGATTTTAATGTTATTTCAAACTCTTTGCCAGATTCTTCTAAGATTGCGACTAGCAGTATCATTGATTATCTTAAGGGCCTTTTCCACTTTGAGTGCACAATAATGTATTTCAAAGTGACGTAACTCAAGAAGTTACAGATAAAGTTGAACATGCATACATTACATTGTTGTCAGATACAACTATCGCTAAACATGAGACGCCCTATAGTTTTCAGAATACATTTACAATGTACTATCACTTTCCCGTTCAAAAGATTAGATACTATAAAGAAATAAAAAAAAAAATTCATTTTGAAATGCTATCACTTTTCCCCATGTCATCAAACATGAAAAGATAGCACCAGTAATGATGAACACACCTGCCAGTAAATATTGGTAGAGTTGGGTTTGAAAAATTTACAAACTTGTGCACGAATTTTCATACCCAGCGAGTGCCAATATTCATCAATATAAGTTCACTAACTCCTTTATTATATAGCTGAACTATATTTCTGTTGTTTTATGTTGATACTTTATTCATTTTCTTGTCAATTGATTGATTGAATATTGTTCAACATATTCCCTCTCAAGAATATTTGACTCATATAGAGACATCACCATTGCCCGTGAAGGGCTGCAAAATTTAGGCCTATGCTCGGCACTTACGGCCTTTGAGCAGAGAGGGATCTTTATCGTGCCACACCTGCTGTGACATGGGACCTTGGTTTTTGCAGTCTTATCAAAAGGACTGCCCCATTTAGTCACCTTTTATGACAAGCAAGGGGTACTGAGGACCTATTCTAACCCGGATCCCCACCGGACATTTTCTTGTCGAGTTAGAACTGAAGCATTATTGTGCAGTACAGGTACTGATATGAATGTGTGATGCACATTCAGCCAATCGCAATCAACACTAGTGAAATGTTTCAGATTGTGAGTAATAATAGTTACTGGTCCTTAACTGTAAATCTGGGTTGAAATATTATGAGAATTAATTGATGCTTAATAAATAGAATATTGAAACTGGCTTCCAGAGCTTATCAAATGATAGCTGGTCTGCGATCTTTGTTTACATTTTAGTGTACATTAATGTTAATTGGTATCCAGAACATTTCAGTATGGACCCTATCATTTCACAAGGAGTTGGTGTTTTAATAATTTCTAGAAGTTATGAACATTTTATACCAACAAATTATTAACTATTATTACATACTTAAATTACATAATATTTTGTTAAAAATCCCTTAGTTATTACTGAATGGGACATGACCCTTCATATGAATATTTTGAATCCCCAGGACTGAAAGATACTTTGTGATAAATTTGGCCTAGTGTTTCTGGAGACATCAAAAATATGAAAAGTGAACATCAAATATATCTATTACGAGAGGTGTCAGATGACAACATAGCTCGCCAGGAAGCATGACTCTACTTAACTTGTCCCCTTTAGTTCAAAAGGTTAAAGTTTTTGAAAAATAAGTCCAAGTCCAAGGTCACAAAGTCCAAGGTTTTGATACCATATCAAAGGCCTGATCATGAGGCATCTAAATATGAAATATCAAATCCCTATCCCCTTGGTTCAAAAGATCTAACCAAGGTTAATGTTTTTGAAAAGTAGGTCAAAGTCCAAGGTCAATAGGTATAGTACCAACAAAAATATCTCGTAATGAGGCATCGATATTTGATATATCAAAGCCCTATCACTCTTGGTTCAAAAGATATAACTAAGGTTAAAATTTTTAATAAGGAGGCCAAAGTTCAAGGCAAAGATCATTAGATCAAATGTCTTGGTACCAAAAGAAAGGTCTCTTCATGAGACATCTATATGTAAAATATCAAAGCCCTATCCCTATTGCTTCAAAGATTTAGCCCACGTCAAAGTTTTTGAAAAGTAGGTTAAATTCCAAGTTGAAGGTCTCAAGGTCAAAAGTCTTGGTACCAAAAGAAGGGGACGACCTGTCCCTTCCTCAGGACAAACGAGAAAAAAATTACATAATGTGGCCAATATTTATAGAGAATAACAACAAAACAACAAAAACTACATATAAATACAGCTAGCACTACAACTTCACTAAATCTACAAACGTATTTACACCACAGACTACATGTTTTTGGCTTTTTGATCAATGTTAAGAGCATAGGTCAAAGCCCATGGTGAAATGTCATGGTACCAAAACAAAGGTTTCTCCATGAGGCATCTAAATGTGAATCATCTAAATGTGAATTATCTAAACCCTATTCCCCTTGGTTCAATAGATATAGTCCAGGTTAAAGTTTTTGAAAAGTAGGTCAAACCAAAGGTCAAGGTATTTATGGCAAAAGTCTTGGTACCAAATGAAAGGTCTCTTCACATGCGGAATATCAAACCCTCTCCCCTTGGTTCAAAAGATATAGCTCAGGTTAAAGGTGACGCTGACATCACAACCAAATCTCTGTGAACAGTCGTCCTGGTGAGCTAAAAACATGCCTGCAGTCAGACAGAAGAGACAAATGATCAGAAAAATGCACTTGAGCCTTTGGCTCAGGTGAGCTGATAAAAAATTAAATGTTCATGTCGGAAACATTATCAAGTAACTAACAAATTGACTAAAAACGCCAGATAACATTTCTGTGCAGTGAGGCTCTTACAACATATCTTCTGCTAAAATGCATGTTACCTACTCATCCTACATTCATCAACAGAACAGCATTAACAGATCTAACATAAAGTGCATTTATTGGCATCAATTCTCAATCTTAAAAACGAAATCATATCATGAGAGAGCTACATGAAAACTCTGAAAGTTTTACCCTGCAAACAGCTTTCTTTGTCTATTTAGTACTTGGGCTAATTAGATCAGAAAAAATTAACATCTAATGTCTGAATGAGTCACATGATTGTTACAGCTGTATGTGCCTAGAGAAGTAGCCTTGACTACGAGCTCTATTCATCAAACATTGCTAAATTTTACTTTATAAATAATCATATAAATGTATTATGCTCACCAGGGACACCTAACCTCAAAATATGTCACCATTGCCTGATATTTTTAATAGGCAATCTGTCCATTTATGCATCTCTTTTGTTGATATTAGTAGTTACAGAAAGAAAACACTACAAATATGTACCCATGAGGTTCCTAAGAAGGTAAGGAGCCTTGGCTGTATGTAGAAGACAGACCACTTCCTGTGCTAGTGAATGTTGAACATTGACAGGAATGATGGCTTCCCATGGTCCCACTAGCACATAGACAAACATGAAGACAATGTTACTCTGCACCTCCTCATCAACACAGCTCAGACCATTAACCAAACAGTGCAACAGTGGCTCTACAATGAACATTTATACATCAAAACATTTGTCATGTTAAATCAAACATTCTCTTCAATGAAGTAAGAGCAGAGTGTTTAGAGAACACAGCACTGTTCACAATATACTAGTACCAAATGTCATTGGCATCATTTAACTCAGAAAAATAAGAAAAACAATCATGTTGTACATATGCCTGTCCAATATATTCAGTATTTATCAGTAAAAGGATTATCATTTAAGGAGGTACTCTACATTGTCATAATGGCTGACTTCCTTTTAAAACATGGATGAAAATATAAATATCAACAATATTTGTCCAATCATTTAAAAATTTATTGCCTAGCTGAGTAGTTCAGTATGTTAGCATGTCGACTGCTGAACTGTTGATCATGGGTTCGAGTCCAGTAGGGCTTTTAAAAATTTTTCAGATTCCTTTCTACTAAAACTGGATTTTTTGACTGAATACAATAATTTTGAAAGTTTTCAATTTCAAAATATTGTTGTACATATCCTCCACTTTTCATCCATACCAAATTTCTCTGGTGTAGCATACCTCCTTAAATTAACCATCCGTAACTTTGGTCAAGTAAGAAGGCCTAGCTTTAAAAGTATGAGAGAAGTTAGATGGACAAAACATGTACTATCAAATGTAATATATCCTCAACAAGATGTGTTTGTGAAACACGAATGCCCCTGATAATGGCCAATTCTGAAGATGGTCAAGGTCACAAGGGCAAATATCTTGGTACCAGTAGAAAGATCTTGTCAAAAGAAATGCTCATGTACAATATTAAAGCTCTAATATATACCATTTAGAAGTTATGACCAATGTAAAAAAAAAATTAAAAGTAGGTCAAATGTCAAGATCAAAAGGTTCAATACCAATGGAAAGGTCTTGTAACAAGGAATACTCATGTGAAATATCAAAGCTCTATCACTTACTGTTCAAAAGTTATTAGCAAGGTTAAAGTTTTCAAAAGTAGGTCAAACTCCAAGGTCAATGTCACAGGGTCAACAATGTTGGTACCCACGAAAAGGTCTTGTTACAAGGAATACTCATATGAAATATCAAAGCTCTATCACTTATTGTTCAAAAGTTATTAGCAAGGTTAAAGTTTTCAAAAAATAGGTCAAACTCCAAGGTCAAGGGGTCAACAATGTTGGTACCCACGGAAAGGTCTGGTCACAATGAATACTCATGTGAAATATCAAAGCTCTATCACCTATTGTTCAAAAGTTATTAGCAAGGTTAAATTAAAGTTTTCAAAAAGTAGGTCAAACTCCAAGGTCAAGGGGTCAACAATGTTGGTACACACGGAAAGGTCTGGTCACAAGAAATACTCATGTGAAATATCAAAGCTCTTTCACTTACTGTTCAAAAGTTATTAGCAAGGTTAAAGTTTCAGACAGAATGACAGAAAGGGACAAAAACAATATGCCCCCCGACCTTCGGTCTCGGGGGCATAAAAATGACTGAAGTCCAACAACCTATGATTTTCTCAAAAAATCAAAATCCTTGCCACATGCACATTATCAATACTAATACAAACACTCCGTAAAATAAGAGGGTCCTAACTAGAAAACTGTGGGAGGATTTGATAAATTGATACACAAACCATGTACATCAAATTTAAAAAAGGGGTAAAACTCCTGCAAGAGAGGTCAGCTTGGGTAAAAAAACAAAAGCAACATGATCCACAAAGAAGCTACACAGCAAGATTCAGCGTGATATGTGATAGAGAAATGAAAATAGAAACAGAAAACCCCGACTGGACAGACAGATGTACTGACATATGAATACTGTAGCAAATAAGTTCCATCTAAGGACGGGCGTATTAAAACTGCAATACTTTCATTTGCAGTAAAATTTGATAAAACAACCCCTGACAGGTGTCATTTTTGAGAAACTGAAAAAGGGCAAAGACTTGAAAAGTCACTTTAAGGATGAATAACACATCCTATGAATTTTTTGTTTTCCAATAGTAGTATGCCATAGATACAAAAATAAACTCAGAGTTGTGTTCTGTATCCTTTTAAAATTCTTCACCTGTCTGGATCTCTGGATTAAATAAAGCATCTGACAATCTGCAGATTGTGAGTCCCACAGAAGATTTATTTTTTTCCTCTGATGATTTTAAACTAAAGTTTTTAAGTTCCAACACCACAATATTTTATTACTTATATCTTATAGTTTTAACTCATTACAATATTTGATGAAAAGTGATATACCTCCTTAAATGATGTGAAACTCAAACGGTCATTCCAATTATAAAGCAACAGATTCTGTGAAAACAGTTGTTTAAAACAAGATAATCATAATAATTCAATCTATGTTATTTTATATGGACTTTCTCAAGGGGGTTCAAACAAGCATGAAACAATGGCCTTAGATATCACCAATTTATTATTCTACAATAATCTTTTTCTTGGCATGCCGATGAGGAGAATTTCACCTGATAATACAGTATTTCCAGAATCATAAAGATCACTTCAGATAATCAGAAACCACACGGCTAATTTTAGCTCTCTGCCATTTAGGAGGATGTTGTCTACAGAATATTTCTAATGTTCTGTTACTTTTCCAGACAGAATCAACAAAAAAGACCTTTGATCGAAATCAAATGCAATATAAACAGAATACTTGCGAAAGGATCTCACAGACCTCAGGTGCTTTATGTGGAAGAGTTACAATTTACTTAAACAATTACTGCTAGCACTTGATTTAGATTTTGAAATATCTCCCTTCAAGGTTTATAATGTAAAGTATAATACCACAGTAATAGAAGGCTGTTATAGTGTAAATGTTTTAATATCTAACATCTATATGCTTAAGCATTTTCATGTAGACTATTCCCTCTTTTTCAGCTCACACTGTAATTCTGGCAAGATATAAACAATGGCATTTGCATTTGGGTTCTTAATTCAATATTACTTTGTGGGGTGGGGGGGAGGTTGCAAATTTAACCTAATATACAGAAACAGCATACATCCTGATAGTATTAGAAGTGACAGTCTTGAATTATTAGATATCTACTACTTTTTCCATTCTACACATATCCTTGACATCATATACTGGCATGCACACAGTGTAAGAATGTAATTAAATGAAAATAATCTAATGTGACATTTGCATTTATTATACTTCCATGTAATATACATGAATCTAATTGGGCATGAAACAGTTGAAAAAACATGTTTCCCTGGGGGTGTAAACGCCACACCCTCCAGGACGATAGCATCAAGCAACAGTAATCCTTGAGGGTGATAGGGTCTCTAGCAACAGGGAAACATTGCTTGAAAAGGGGTAATATCATAAAATATTACCACACGCAACAAACTGGTGTGTGTACGGATCGCTGTAGATTTTATAAAACTGTTGTTTGAGTATTTGATGTAGACGCTGTCTGCAGGTGAATTACAGAGACATTTTGAATGAAATTGATTGAATGAAAGAAACGAATGATAATCGGCAGTTTGGCAGGTGCATTGGTACCGACATGTAACTATTGCAGGGAAGTAATAATTTGAACTTGTTAATTTCGAATTAATTTCACCATGTTGAAATTTTCTTCTTCACGACAAAGCCTTAAACTAAAAAGATATTCAGTTGAATTTTGTGCTTTGTTACATGTATATATATCTAATAAATGAATTCAGTACATTGTATAATAAAACAAATCCATGTAGTGCATGTTGTTGAAAGTGACATTGAAAATATTCACCCCTCAAAAACCATTGTCAACTTCATTTGCATTTCAGTCTTTTTTGTTTTTTGGAGTGAATATTTTCAACAGCATGCACTATCTATATACATGTAATATGAATTAAGAAATATTAACAGTAATCATAATACAGGGAATTTTTCTAGGCAACTGCATGAGCTTTTAACATCAACTTCTGAAAACAAATAAATGATCAATTGCAATATCATTCAAAAGCAAATCAAATTATAATTTCACACTGAGATAAGCAAATAAATTACTTGATCATACACGAGTCCCATGAGCCTAATCTCTCACTTGAGCAACAGAATTATCTCAATGTAAGAACCCCTAGCTACCATTTTCCATCCTGGCCTCAGGGGTCAGGTTGAAATCTTCATTATAAATGGAAGATTCCTTATAAGTTTGCGTGCCAAGTTTGGCTGAAATTGGCCAAATGGTTTGTGGGATTAGTTAAAAAATGTTAAAAGTTTACACCGTCATCAACTCACCTAAAACTTCAGCTCAGGTGAGATTAAATGCAAGAAATTTGCATTACTCACTTTATAAGTATGGCAAGCAATATAAACAGCAGGAATTGGGTTCATTATGTATACAAAAAACTTTATAGCAGAATATTTCTCTTGATAAGATGGTTAGGCTGTGGCAACAGTGGAGATATATTATTGGCCACTGATTAATACAGGTGTTAAAAGCAACATCCATTACCAACTCCCCTCTCATTGTAACCAATGTAATCTCTTGTGGCTGGAAAATTGTGAATTATAATACTAATAGATTCACAAATTCCATGGCCTTGATAATTAAAACATCAGACAAAAATAAATTGTAGAAAATATCATATCAATATCTTGTATCCTGTTACCATGTTGTTGTTATACACACAACTTGCTTACCATATTCATGACAAAGAATCTCTGACAATGGGGGAAATGTCTTCACCAGTCTTCCCATGAGGACAACCAAGGGAAGTAACTCTTTATAATTCTCTGTTTGGAACATCTGTTTTGTAAGAAATGAAAGCTATACTTTGAAAGAGATGAAAGTCAGGTGTTTATGATTAAATCATAAAACCAACAGACGTGCTCTGTTACCTTCTTCTTAATGCGATCCAACACATTCTCCAGTAAATCTTTGGAATTCATTTTGTTGATTAACTTTAAAAACACTGGAACAGATACAATGAAAAAGAGTACCTCAAAGTGGAATTCTGATTAACTACAAACATTTCAAGGAAAACAGTGAAAGAAATTAAACCATCGTGTTCAATAGAAATACTCCTAATGTGTTGAACATATCAAGTAATCTAAATCAAGGATGCAATGAACAAAGTTTCAGATTTTGAATTACAATTGAACATTTTAAAAAAGACAAGACTGGTCAGGGAGATATCTAATCCGTGGAATATTTTCACTGCTCACACATTTTCAGAAGATTGACTGTCTCTCCTCTATTTGTTTGTCTGTCGCAGTTTGTTTCTACATCTTTTTTCATTATGCTTTAAGATAGTGAAATGAAAGTTGCTGTGTTGCTATTTAATGAACAATTGCTATTAGATCAAGAATGTTCGACTTTCATCATAGTAAACCCTTTGTATAAAATTCATTGTAACTGTTTTATATCATCAGGTACAATCACCAATTAAAAATGAGGGGAAAAAATTATTTCAATTCACCATCACCTTCCTGCATAGTATAATGTTCTGTCCTTAACAAACAGCATAAATCCGGGCCTCCAGACCATGGACTGAGAATAGACTTAAGTCTAAATTTCGAATCTAATTAACTTTTGAAATAATTTTCATAATCAAATTAAATTTTCAGTATATGTTTGCATTTCATTTTTTTAGTGAACCAACAGTTTTCTAAACATCTGTGCAAGATAAATCTTATGGTACAAGTAATCAAAATTTTGACTCAAGATCTTTGAGATTATGCAAATTTAAAGAATAAATGTCTGTAAAACATTTAACAATTATGAAATAATTTCTGTTCTAAAAAGAGCTATACCTTCCACAGCGCTGGATGCAAATGATGACTCTGCACTCTCCATTATATCTTGAATACAATATATATTACATAGCATTAGCTGATATCAAGCAATCATGCATTGTTGGCATCATTAATTTATCATAACTTCTATGCTTGATTGCACGTCCTCCAACTAATTGTTCCCTTCTAATATATAAAATTAAACTTGCTATCAATCATTACATATGATTAAAAAACTTTTGTCATATGGGGTAATGGAAAATACCACATCAAATCAGATTGCATATGTCTGGCATGCAACCAAATCTTGCCGTTTTAACGGCAAAGGTTTGACTCGCAAATTTGACATTGAATAAATTCTGAAAGTTGTCCTAATTTTTTTAACGAGAATGCATGCTGAATACTGACAACTATAAGATGATTGGTTTTACTAAACATACCAGAAACATATATATAAGTGATAAGCAACCCTTCGGTGGCATGTTTACTGCTTAAAATGTGACGATCCTTAAATTCCTATATATTGTTAATTCCTATTTATTGGTTTGATAAATTGATATTGATTTAAGTTTATTCACTCCTATCATAAATTGGAATCGAACATAACAAGTTTTGAAATGATTTGATGATCAAAAAAAAATAGGCAAATCATAACCATTTCCTGACATCTCGCCGATTTGGGGTCATGTGTCACCTTTCGAAACTTCACATTCATTTTACTTTGAAGTGAAACATCTTCCAAAATTATTGTATCTTCAAGGTTTTACCGTTTTAGTGATAGGATTTGAAAGGTTTGAACTTGATATCCTTCATTCTTAAGATGGTATACCTAATTTAAATCAGTGTGTGCATTTTTACCAAATAAAACAGGGAACCACAAAATAATACAAGACTTAGGAAAGCTGCTTATCTCTGTTATATATGTCTCTGAACGTACACAATATCTAAACTGGGAGGTATCATGTAGCCAAATAATAGCATAAGTTATAGCCAACGGATTAAAATTGGATATGTACAACAATAAATCCACAAGATCATTTAATCTATATATCAATTGTCTTGTTAATTATGCATTGTAAGAGAAGACAAAAGGTTGTTAATCTGTATCTTAGACATATCTACCGAGCCTTGCTGACCCATTTATTGAAACAGAAGCAGTCCTACTAACAGAGTACGTTAGAGTACTTTAGAGTATGCTGGAAAATTTCATAATTTAATGCAATTTAAATGCTGTTCGTAGGTGATCTTACTTTAGTTTAACCTCATAAATATATATCTGGAATATATTGTGTTTGTTTTCATTATTTTAGGAATTATTTTGAATTACAGTTTACAGTTTGATCCCGATTAAATTTAACTACATATTTACATAAAGTACCAGCGCTTTCAAGATTATGCCTTTATCTTATTTTTAAAGTATCAAGTCTTTTTTAGTCAACTGAACAGAGAATTCCATGAAAATAAATCATTCAGTGGTATTTAGATTAACATAAAAATGAAATTATTACATCTATGAAGATGAGTTCTTTGATGATTGTTGGTGTTGTTTTAAATCAACACTGAATGTGGTTTTTTTAAAGGCCAGCAATTATTCAATTGATTTGAATTGGACAAAGAAACAAAATATAAAATAAATTGATAAATTGAAAAGTGAGGTTTAAAAATGCATTAAAAAAAAAAAAAAACAACCAAAGGGGGGGGGGGGATGGAACAAGAAAATCAAAGATCATGAATTCCGAATAACTATCAATCATACGTAAAATCAATTACTGATGTAATATGTCACATCGCTGAATTCTTTCTCCAAATAAAATAGTAATAATCGGGATCGTGATGCCATAAATCTTCAATAAATTGAATGTTATTTTCTGGTCAAAATATCGCTAAAAAACAAATACTTTTGATAAATTTTGCAATATTATTTTATAATCATGTTTATTTAAGTGGTATACATACAAATAATTAAACAATTAAATTATGAAATTTTACCAGCATACTTTAAAGTACTCTAGCGTACTCTGTTTAGTAGTACCCAAACAGAAGACCACGTAATGACATGTTTGTGATGCTGACATACGAAAACTGCACATTCTTTACAATTTCCTCCACTGTAAATATTTGGAGTAGTTTCCTTCTTTTAATAGTAATAGAGAATTCCACATGCCAAAATATGCGAGGTTTGTTTGTATTTTGATTTTCTGGGAGTTTTTTTTTTTTTTTTTTTTTTTGGTCGTAAAATTTGGTAGTGAGAGAAAATTCGTACACAAGCAACTTGAACTATCCTAAGCCTACATACATTGCATAGAATATGTCACCAAAGAGTTAATGAAATTATATATATTTGGCATTTCAAATGCTCTCTAGGACAGATTGTCTTTAATTACCTATCAATACAAAGGAGAAATGGATTGCTACTTCTATATTGCTTTGTAAATCATTTACAAAATCTTCTTGATGGATTAAATGAAGTGCCTCTGCAAGGGGAGGTCTTTTTTTAACCATAATAATTCCGTCATCGTCCAACATTTCAGTGAGGCAGGCAAAACATACAAGTTCTTCGTGATGAGGAACTTTATAGCTCCAGGTGTTTCCGTGGAGTTTGTGATTTTCTGTCAGGTTCATCGACATCGTTCAATCAGAAGTGCAAGGAATGGTATTACTTATATTTGCACCTCCCAATTTGAAGAGCATTCACAGGTGCTGGACATTTCGGCACTAGAACGTTTCGGCACCTGGGTCGTATGATATTCAATATTAAAAGAGGTGTGAACCTGAGTTTAATTCTTCTAGTTTATTTCAATTAATTTCTATATTTAAAGAGGTTCGCACCTGCCATTTGGAGTAATGTCAATTTTTTGGGAAGTGTATTTTTGATTTCTACATTGAAGGAGAATTAGGAAATTAAAAAGAAAAATTGGGGTCGCAACGCTTGTTATTGAGCTCTAGTGTTCTAAACATGACCTTTTTGCACTTAAATTTTTTCCAATTAAACTTGATATTTCTGTCGGTGTCAACACAACATAAGCAACACAAATCAATCATTACTTAAAATAGATGCATAATCATGTCTTCTAACACTACAGATAAAAAAAAAAAAATTAATACTAGTAATGGAAATAAATAATGACCTTTTTGCACTTGAGATATGAAAAACTTCATGATATCAAAATTGATAGCTTAAAAGAACATATTAGGAGTAATGTCAATTTCTAAAATTTTACACAATTTTCAAGGTCTGGTCATACTATTTAAAATGCAACTTTAAAAAGTGGGGGTTAGAGATAAAAAAAATTTAAATTATTGGCGAAAATACTGAATTTTTATACAAAATTTCGAGTAAATTAATTAAAACTTTTTTAAGAATCGGTGTTCTGTTTGGAAAAATATATCAACCAAGTTAATAAATTACAACATTTGAACTAGTTCCAAGTCTCAACTACCTGTATCATAAATCATAAAACTGAAATATATGTATAGGAGTATAAAAATAGACGATACATTGGATGAAACAGAAACTGTAATATCATGCAGAATTAGAACTTTTTGATTAATGAATCCTTCCGCCACAAAATAAAGTCCCTGCCAAACCCTTTCAAAATTTGAATTGACACAAACTTTTTCAACTGGATAGGGTTCAGCAATAAATGTGTGATATGTTTGCACCAATGGGATCAATATTGAACCAGTAAATACTTAGTTGTAGCATCCTGCGCAGTTGTACTGAAAAGTCCAGAAGCTAATTGATGAAAAGGCAAAAATAACGAACAGTAATCAATCCCATCAAGAAATTTTGTATGTAACAATATTACGGGATCATTGGGTGCAGGGGTGGATCCAGGAATTGTGGTGAAGGGGGCGGGGGGGGGGGGGGGTCGGGACTTTATGAAGCAGGGGGTCTTCTGGATTTTACAGATTTTATAGGGCTTGAAATATGAAAATAAAGGTTATAAAAGTTTATAAACTTTATGAGACGTCTTGTTTAATATACAAGATATCTTACAATATTTATGAGATATATGTTATTTGATTTATAGAACGTTGTATATGTACTTTATGAGATATCTTATAAACTGTCAATTAAATGAGATATCTTATGAAATATGTGAGATATCTTTTATAAAAGTTATGATGTCTTATAAAAGTTATACGATAGCTTAGAAAAGTTATAAGACATCTTTAGGTAGCTCCATCCTCATGTGACTTATCAATATTATTGGTTAAAAGTGGAAAAACTTTATTAATTTCCACTCAATATAGTTTAGTTTAATTAATAACCAAAGAAAATGTATATGTTGCCACCTTTTTAAAGATGTCAGACATACAAAAACAGAAGTATACATATCAACATCAGAAAATCACACATTTTCATTAAACAGAATAATAAAAATACACAAAAACTTGATGAAATGACAAAATTTGAATATCAACAGTTTTTTAAAAACTGCTAATTCATAAATATGTATAGATTAATTGCGGATATTAGGGAAACCAATGTATAATAGACACCCAGTAGAGGAAATTCCAGCATAGGAGTTATTGCCCTTGATAACATTTTTAAAATCATAAATAATTGATTATCTATAGAAAATATAAACTTTTTCAGTTTTTTTAAATAGTTTACCAGATTTTTTTTTATTATATCCAGTGAATAAAATTCCTCAGAAAGATATATTTCTATCATGCGCAAAGTTTGAATTATTAAGATTTTTGCAAAAACCTATGACATCACATGAGGATCGATCAACCTTAAATGAGATATCTTATAAAAATTCATTTATGAAATGTCTTATGAAATATATATGATATTTTATATACTAGTATTTCAATTATGAGATATCTTATAAAACATATGTTTTAAGAGATATCTTATAAAAATAGATTTATAAGATATCTTCCATTTTCTATATGTAAGATATCTTGTTTAACATATAAGATAAATTACATATTTTATGAGATATCTTATAAACTAAATTATATGAGATATCTTATAAAATTTATTAGATATCTTATCAAAAATAGAAGATATCTCATTTATATAAGATATCTTTATTGAGGAATAAATATTACTATGGCGTGCCATACACGTCAGAAATAGTTAATTCAACCAAGAGTACCTAGGAGTGCGTTCGAAACCGCCGTTCTTCGCACGGTACACATTCCTGCCGATCCTAAACGCCGGATACGAATCACAAGAACGGGTTCGAGGCGCAAGAAGAACATGTTCGTGCGCACATGTTCTCATCATTCGCGACTCTAAGGACGGAACACGAGAACAAAGGGCACGGCGGTCTCGAACGCACTCTCCGTGGGGTGTTGCTAAACCGCGGAACGAAAAACGGAACAGAATTTTTAAAAGTATTAGAATGAATAATATAGCCAAGATAACACGGGGGGGGGGGGGGTCGGGAAAATATCCTTTAGTTTGAATAAAATCAATTTTTTAAGGAATTTGTTTACAAGCGGTAAAACAATTCTGCACCATATATTGATCAAACTAAGTTAAACTTTTGTATAATAATGACAAAATTCTTGAAATTTCAGCATATTGATATATGTTTTAGCGAGCAGCGACACCTATGGGTAGAGAATGGAAAGAACACTCAGGTTTTTATGCCCTCCCCCTTTTCGTGGCAAAACATCTTGTATTTGATTTATCATTTTTTAACTAACAGAGACCGCAGCATTCCAATCCTAAATAGACACGGACTTCTGACAGTTTATTTCTAAACTAACTTGTATCTTATTATCTATATAAAAAATGAAATGACTTTTTAATTGCTTTCAAACAGATATTCTCTGTTAGCCTTTAGGTATTTCATATGTTATGAAATAAATCTGTTAATTAATTCCTCTTACTAGGGTCATAATCTTCACCTCAAAATAGTTTTCATTGATTCTATTTCCATTTTCCCCTTTTCCCGCTGCATCTCTTCGGTTCATCATTAATCCGCAGGATATCGGTACATTTACGGACTTTCACTTTTTATACACTGATCCCAAATGAGTCAAATCATTTATACACACCGGACTCGTACGCTTTAAGATTTGATGTCTACATAAAATATTACATGTATACCATATGTAGAACTAAAGTCGAATTCAAGTTCAATTATCTTCAAAATATCTGGTTCGATTAAAAGCAAGTTTGATTTTGGCCAATATATTTATGGGGAAATTGTTGAAAATCTTTCTTTCTTTTTTTATTTTGTTTGGGGTGTTTGAGTGAAAACCTCTTATTCATAAAATCATTTATTCTTTTCTAAAAGTGGCAGCCAGAATAAATTGATAAGATTCGAAAGGGGTTATATGCATGCATTGTATGTAGTACACAAAACGGCGGATTCTGAGGATGACTTGTCGTTCTCCCTGTAATTTCTGCTTCCCTTGTTCACAATAACTTTAGCAAGCTTAAAATGATTACCTCCTCGTAACATTGTAATATATATTGCATGCATACAATATTATTCGTTTCCGTTTCGTTTTCCGTTCCACGTTTTAGCAACACCCCTCTCGGTGTCACTACCAGTGACAAACACATGAACAACATCAGCGAAAGCCAAAGCATATATGAGACCATAGTAATGAACATTAGAATACACTGCTTCTATCTGGGAGTAACGCCGGCCAGATAAAGTCCAACGCAGAGCTGCACAATTTGTGACGAAGAACTACTGGGATTGACAACCAGGCAATGTCACCTACATGTACAGCTCGTTTGGCTGGGAACAGCTTAAAATGGGGAGAGTAAATTAAGACTCGCCTCCTAATATTATTTAAGATCCTACAGAACTTAAGAGATATCCCAGCAAACTACTACCTGACCCTGCCGGACAGCAGAACCAGAGAACCGGACAGACAGCAGAACCAAAGAACCGGACAAACAGCAGAACCAGAGAACCGGACAGACAGCAGAACCAGAGAACCGGACAGACAGCAGAACCAGAGAACCGGACAGACAGCAGAACCAGAGAACAACATACTTCCATCTGCTGACATCAAGAAATTATGTAGATCGGTTCTCCTTTTTCCCTCGCACCATCCGAGATTGGAACCTTTTACCATTGGCAGTAACATTAATCAGTTCCATAGGGGAGTACAAGACGGCACTGTACATCCGGGTTAGAATAGGTTTTCAGAACCCTTTGCTTGTCGTAAGAGGCGACTAAATGGGGCGGTCCTTCGGATCAGACCGCAAAAACCGAGGCACCGTGTCACAGCAGGTGTGGCACGATAAAGAACCATCCCTGCTCAAAGGCCGTAAGCGCCGACCATAGGCTTAAATTTTGCAGCCATTCACCGGCAATGACGACGTCTCCATATGGGGAAAATATACAACCAACCCACCCTCTACTACAACTGCTTGTTTTCTGTTGTTTATGAAGTTGTGAATCCACACGTGCGTTCTCCCTTGAATAATACCCATGATAAGTTAATATATCTGTTCTAGGAAACTATATACTACTCAAAATTTGATAAGGATCACTAGGTTATATGTGTGTAATTTATCACTAATATAACAAAAGACATAAATTTGACTCAGAAACGTGTTTACTCAGGTTATGAATGAAAATTCATGAACGGCATGAACTTTTATCAATACGGAATGCTTGAAATCTGATAACAACATCAAAAGGCATTTCATTACAAAAAGTTAACAGCAAACCAGAGAAAGAATTACACAGTTTTGGGGGATAGTCCATCATTGCACTTAGTCGATGAAGTGTCAATACCGGATATGGCCTCCCCTTGCATCAATGACGGCTTGACAACGTCGAGCTATGCTGTCAATAAGCACCCGGATGTTTCCAATGGGAAGGTTGTTCCACTCTTCCACGAGGGCGTTTCTGAGCTCTGCCAAAGTTGTGGGTTGTGCTCTACGGCGTGAAAGGGCAACCTGCAGCATGTTCCATACATGCTCAATCGAGTTCAAGTCCGGCGAGCGCGCTGGCCAGTCCATACGGACAATTGTCTCCTGCTGAAGGTACTTCTCCACCACCCTGGCGCGATGAGGACGGGCGTTATCATCCATCAGGATGAACTCAGGGCCAACAGCACCAGCGTAGGGTCTGACGTAAACATCGAGGATCTCAACCCGGTACCGCACCCCCGTCATTGTTCCTCTCTCCAGGACATGAAGATCTGTTCTTCCATCCCTGATGATTCCACCCCAGACCATGATGGAACCACCACCATAACGGTCATGTTAACTGATGTTGGCATCATGGAAACGTTCACGTTGTCGTCGCCACACTCGGTGCCTCCTGTCTGTAAAGTCCAAACAATACATGGACTTATCGGTTAACAGAACTTGAACCCAATCGTTCTGTGTCCAAGTGACATGATCTTCAGCCCAGTCCAATCGCTCCCGCCGGTGTTGAACAGTCAGAGGGACTCGAACACATGCCCTTCTCGAGTTGAGACCTGCATTGTGAAGCCGATTCCGTATCGTCTGAGTGGACACATTCACCCCCGAGGCGTTCAGGAGGTCGTTACGTAGGTTGGTTGCTGTCCAGAAGGGATGGTGTCGTGTCTGAAGAGCCACAACATGGTCTTGACGTTGGGTTGTCGACTTCTGACGACCACCCCCATGTCGGTGTGCTGCTGTAACAAAAGTTTGCTGTCGGTTCCAGGCCCTGTTTACAACGCTCTGGCTGAGGTTTAGTACATTTGCAACGTCACGTTGTGAATAGCCAACGTCAAGCATTCCAATACACCTGCCCAGTTGTTCTGTCGTCAGGCGACGCCTTACACATTGAGGGGGCATTGTGTTGATAAACGTAGTGTAAACACTCAAGTGAGTTTGAAATTTTAGAAAAAATCAGACACCGATGCCTGAGTGAAAATCGTGCAATGGTAGCAAAAGCATAAACTGTGATGAGAAACGCATTTCCCATGGCATGAAATGCACGTGCAAGTTTGTTGAAGACTTTTTGATTTCACTTGGACACAATATTGCCAGTTATGCAGTTATTAATTTTTTAAACAGAAAAATATCTATGATCCTTATCAAATTTTGAGTAGTATATATGGCTCGCTTTATCAAATGCTTTCCTGTCTGAAATCCATTATTAGACAATCCGTTTGTTTTCCCTCGTCCATATTCTTTGTGACGTCATCCACAAGAACGACTGATTCGGTTCTCGGCGAAAATCATATTCCAATGGATTCAGAATGCTGTTTTGGTCGGCATGGGCCATGATGTTATTGGCATTGGTATGCTATACGACTTTGCAGGCGATGCATGTCAAGGACTCAGGTCTATGGGTAATTACGTAAGAGTTAATGTACGAGTATCGCTCCATTCCTTAAAAGTAATGGACCGAGATCCCGAAGGGGACGAGGTCCATTGCTTTTAAGGAATGGAGTGATACGAGTACATTGACCCACTTAAAATCCACCTTTATTTATGAAATCTGACAATCAAATTCATGTCACTGTTAAGGTAACTCCATACTCGCAGTTTTATCTGATACAAGTTTGAAAAATGTATTTATTTCCATTCATTAGAGTTAAAACTAACAAATTATCAAATAAAATACATATGTCATCACACTTTTTAAGACACGAGACGTACATAAACAGAATCATCTGTCACCGTCAGAAAATTGCAATTTTCCTTAAACAGCGTTATCAAAATTTCATACAAACTGGTTATGACGATATAGTAGCATTCATAACAATTTCATGAAAGTGTATCTTCACAAAAATATACAAAATGTCTGTAAAAATAAAGGAAATATATCGCATAATAGACTTAATAAAGCAATCAATAGAAACAGAGTTATTGCCCTTGGATTCAATATCTTAAAACGTATTATTGATTATTTATCTATAATTTAGACTTTTAAAATAGTTTATCTTTAACAAGATTTTTTTACAATAACTATTGGGAAAGACTCCAATAAAATGTATGTTCCTATCACGCATAAATGTAAATAAATCATTGATTTTGCAAAATCTAATGACATCACAGGCGGGTGGAATTACTTTAATGTAAACATTAATAAAAACTAAACTTTGTGCATTTTAATCATGTCTTACGTTTTTCATTCTTTTGTTGCATGCATTTATATCTACTTGTATAAAGGTTGACCTACTTTCCGAACACTCCATTCCTGCAAAATAATGGAGTGTTCGAACAAAAGAATGACGTCATAGGTGGATTTTAATTCAACTTTTTACTTTGAAGTTTGGTCATACACTTACAGTTTTCCATTGTTGGTATTGCTCGGTGTTATTTGATGATCTAAATACATGTACGTGTATTATACAAATATGATTGATTGAATATTGTTTAACGTCTCTCTCGAGAATTTTTCACTCATATGGAGACATCATCATTGCCGGTGAAGGGCTGCAAAATTTAGGCCTATGCTCGGCGCTTAGGGCCTTTGAGCAGGGAGGGATCTTTATCGTGCCACACCTGCTGTGACGGTTTTTGTGGTCTCATCCGAAGGACCGCCCCATTTAGTCGCCTTTTACAACAAGCAAGGGGTACTGAGGACCTACTCTAACCCGGATCCCCACGAGATTATACAAAGAAGGTGTGCTCTTAAAACATAGATATTACTAGTCCTGTCCAGCTACTTTGTCGGTGTTAATGTTCATTAGTTCGATACCTTTCAAATCACATCTGGTTTCGCTGGAATTCTTCTTCGTTGATTTGATGAAAAGGGTCTCTCACACCGTTTATTAAACATATTCGCTTTGTGGGCTGAATTTGGATATAAAATTCCGTCTGACTTTAACTGCTGCATGGTATTTTCATACGATTGCTCATGGTTTATACAAGTCCCAAACCCTTTTCATTGTTGTATGCGTCTGCGAGTTTGATATTTCCTCAGTCGGGGTATTAACGGTTCCTTGTGTGTACTCCCAGTAGCATCCTCTAAATTATTTCTGTGTTTTACTAAAAACCTTGGATGCCATGTGCGTTTCCTGATATTTTCTTCCACTTGTACCATTTATCTCTTATTGCGTACGGTTGCTAAGTTCTTTTGTACATCATTACTCCTGCCTGTTTTTGTGTGACATATTTCCCTATAGGCTTTTCCCCCAGTTCTAATTGGAATTATGAATAAATCTCCTTTCTTATCCATTCCATATATTTCTTTATGTATATTGATAATGTAATAGTTAAGTAAAACATTATATATTCTTTCTAAAATAGTTTAATGTTCTTGTTGAAATGTTTATTCTTTGAAACTTCAGCGAAATTCCTTTTTCTTCGTGAAAGGTATTGCTGATATATTATATAGAGAGATAAACATCGCAATCTACAATATTTTATCCATTTGAAAATGAAATATTCAAAGCGCCTCTTTAAATTGATGTCTGACAGAATTCAAGATTTCTTTGTGGTTTCCGAATTACACAGACTCCCCTGGCTTGCCATGATCACTGGCGGGCAAAACACGTAGTGTTACATAACAAAATAACCCAAAGCAGATAATCTCTTAGAGATCAATCATTTCCCCCCGTCTAGTATATTGTTTTATTTGTATTATTTTCAATGTCAAGACGGCGATATATAGTGCGATGTTTTAAGATAATTATAATCTAGAATCAGTCGACAACGAAATAATGATGGAATTTTTTTCCCCTGACCCCGTGAAACATCAAGACAACCAATGCATTGAAAATTATGTAGTACGAGTAAACAACAATTACAAAGTCGTAGGATTTATATTCAGAAAAATTTTGTATGGAAATTCAGTTTCTCTGATAGGGAAGAATATATACAAGATAGATATATGATCGGGACATGCCATCATTTCCGATAAGAGGGGTCTGTAAAATAATGAATCAGTTGAACTCATTATCAGTTTAACTGTTTCCGACTTAAACTTCATTCGTTTTCTCATGAACATGGTGAGGATGAGATAGAAAATGCTGAACTGAATTTACTCTGTTTGCCTAATTTTATTTAGGCACCTTGAATCCTGCTACACATTTGATATGGTTACTCTATTTAGAAGGCAGATGTTCCAGTATTTGCGAGTAAGCCCTTCTACATGTATGCCTGGCATGGGATTCAGTGTTCAATATTCTCATCATACTGTTGTGCATTTTTCATTATATGGTATTCGTGTAATATTTCATGTACAATGTTAAAACATATTATACTGATTTCTATATTTACATCTGGAGATGCAGTCAGCATTGTCCTTTTGTATCTTCCGAAACGGGGTTACCCAAGATAATTTGATTGCCATATCATTACTAGTATCTTTTTTCCAAGACTCTATTTTTTTAAGCCATCTCCCTTAATAACACTTGCTATAATCAAACTTTTTAAAAATAAAAAATGAAAAGTAATTTTTTAAAAGTATAATGAATACAATTTACCGGGGTCTACTAAATAGAGAAATATGAGGAGTTTTAATTGTTACGGGGGAAAGTGAAGATAACGAACAGTGATCAATCTCAAAATTATGTAGCGACAAATTAACATTAAAATTATTGCTCTCCTCAATATTGAATGGATGCGCACAATAATTGATATAATACGCACATCAGTTCAATTGAAGAGAGCAATAAGTGATTTGATGCGCGCATTAATGTGATAGAATGTTTGCTTGCAAATCTTAATTTGGAGCTCGGTATAAATGATTTGATGATCTCTTTAATTCAATTGAAGATATCGTTAATTACTTACAATGCTTTTCTATATGGAATTAATGCGCGCATCAATTCTTTCACAGAGAGCAACAATTCGATTAGAGAGATCATTAATTCAATTGTGGATATGTTGTATTGAAGATATTTCTAATTATATATAGTTGCTCTCTCTCTCTAAAAGAAGTATTGCGAGCATCAACTGAATTAATGATATCATTTCAATTGAAGAGATCATTAATTCAACTACTGCGCGTATTAATTGAATTGGTGTGTGCTTCAATTCAATTGAAGATAGCAGTAAATCAATTATTGCACGCATTAAGGAATTGATGCGCGCATTAATTGAATTACTGCTGTCTTTAATTGAATTTAATTGTTGATATCATCAATTCATTTGAAGAAAGCAACAATTCAATTATAGCGCTCATCAATTCAGCAGAATAAAAATGCTATCAGGAATTTAATTAATGCGCGCAATAATTCAGCATTGAAGATATCATAAATTATTTGAAGAGATCTTTAAATGAATTGATGATATCTTTAAATGATTAAAGACGTCTTCAATTATTTGAGTTTATGTTAATTTGACACTCAAATCATAACTCCTATAAAGAATACAAAATGAAGTGAAGGTCAAACACGGACCTTTGGATTTCCCAAAGGTTGGATCGGCACAAATATGTAAACTTTTGACAACATTGATTATTGATAATAATATACATTGTACATATAAATCTAACGAATTTTTCATCCATCTATAATCTGTTTTATTCATTAATGATTTTTATTGGAGAAAACTGATATCCCTTCGCTACTCGTTGATTTCTATAAGTATGATTCCAATATCTATTTCATATAAGGAACTGAAATTTCGTGATAATTCATACTTATTAGAATTATTCGTCAAATTAGTTTATTTTGGACAAATGAAAAATCTTGACGAATTGCAATGTTGGACTGATTCCGTTTTTATATTTACAGAAGATTACAGAAATTAAAGAGCGGCGAACGGAGGGCGTATTTCTTCAATAAATTATAGATGTACGGGAATTTGTTACAGAAGTTTGATTATTTGCACTGTCACCAATAATCAATGTCGTCAAACAGTTTACACACCTGTAAAAATAAAAATAAAAAATCCCCAGAGTCTCTTTTTAGTGGGACCGCAATTTACCGTATGGGATGTGATTTATTCCCATGATTTCTCAATGAAGTCCCTAATAGTGGGGAAGATTTGTGTAGAGTTAGAGGGAGGGGTAATATATTTCAAGTTTTAAACATCATAGAAAATTCACAAGTTATTGGAATTTACCAAACGAAGCCAACAATATCTATCAACCTGTGCATCCGATTTTTTGTATCAAGCATCCTAAAATTTGCATATAATGTATGAGATCAAAGACATACACAAACCTTGTTCATCAACTAAGAGACTATAGCTGGGTTCGGTCAAGTGTGTCAGCTGGGCATCTCCGAGATCGGACGTGGAGATTGCAATTAATGGTAAGCTTCTCCAATCCCTTTCATCTACCACAAAGATGATTTCGCAGCTTTTCTTTTTTAAATCAAGGGTTGATATTTACCAAAACTAAATATTTGCTTATTAGAAATAAACCGTTCTGCTTTAGACGCCGGGTACTCTATACAGTCCAATATTTTAGAAGATTTGTGGTACTTATCCGAAGCCATGCTTTTATATTCTCTCTCTCTCTCTCTCTCTCTCTCTCTCTCTCTCTCTCTCCACGCCTAATTAATTCAAATGTGACTGTGCTATAATCGGAGACCTATAACATGTTTCTGATTATGCGTTTAATATTGTAAAATATTGAAATACTGTGCACTTTGTATTTTCTTTATAAATTAAATCCAGCTTGAGGTATCATAACAGTGGAAGGGGTAGAGGTGACGTAAGGATTTAGAATGATCTGTAACAACACACATATGGCAGCTGGAGTCTTATGTATCATAGAAGAGGTGATATTATTCCAATACACCATCGTGTACTTCAAGTTAACCCAGTATCTCTGCGTGGGTTGTTTTTGCAGCTAATTAACTTTTGTAGCTTTTTCCATGAACCAACAACATCAAGTGCCAACTCCTCAATCAAAGAGGGAAATGATGATTTTTTTTTTTCTTCTTTAAAAAACGTTTTCAGCATTGAGATTGTTTTTGTGGACGTATTTTTCCTTTCATTCTCCTTTGTAATAACATATATTTATCTGCAAACTATTGCGCAAGTTTATTTTGAAATGGCTTTCTTTGAGCAGATTCAATAACACATGTATTAGTTACCGAGTCGGCAGTAAGACTATGTATGAAGTTGCATGTTTTCGTTAACAGTAGGCTCTGAATTTGCAAACATAGTTAACTCTGGCTGGCACCAGGAATTGGACGGTAGCATGATCATGAATACAACAAATAAAAGTGGCATTTATTTATTTCCAACCAAGAGTAGAACATGAAACAGTTTGTACAGCATTGCCATCAATAAAAGATAAAAACACATAAAAATTACATCGAGTATTCAGGATTATTACAGTGAGTTATTGTATAAGAACAGGCGGAGTTGATACCATACGTCAGTGTTTGCGCAAGTGTCTTTCAATATTTACATTTCCAACCGTTTTCTCTGTGATAACCCTTTGAAACTCCAATGTGTTAATTTCCCCATATATACAATTGGATGTAAATTTCCCATTCTCATTCAATCCAGCACCTTGTCATGACGTCAGTGAGCGGGAACTATGGAAATTAACACGGAATGCTATGTGTATTTCAGTTTCTATTAGGCAGTATTTTTTTTATATGCCGGTTTTTATATTTTCACTACCAACATTTTGTCATTAACAAGCATTCTGAGAGTATTGCATAGCAATACATAGTCCCCTACCGGAGGCAAAAATTATTGGACCGCAACAATATTCGAAGTTCATTATGAGACTAAGGTTATGGTAAAAGGGAAGATTGGGAAACCAGGATAGGAATGGTTGTTCAGGTACAAAGACTAGACCAAGAAAACTTCAAAATCGATATGTAACTTGTTATGGCAAAGCAATCATCATGATGTACTGAATATCATATGACATATCCGTAAGTTACAAAAACTGACAATTCATGCTATTTTTCTAAGTCGAAGGGCCATAATCTAGTGAAAAATCAATGGTCCGAGACGAAATTCGAACTTGATCTGTACATTTGTAACTTGTTATGGCAAAGCAATGTACCAAATATCAAATGAATATCTGAAAGCACATAAAAAAGTCCAGAACACTGAATTGCAGGACTGACGGCCAAATAGACAGACGGACGGAGCGCAAACCTAAGTCCCCGTACGTCGACTTCGTCGGTAGGGGACTAATAAACCAGTACGCTTTAATGTATCATATTCATATATGAAAGTACTGACCTTTGAATTTAACTTTCATATTGCTATTTATGGATAGAAAAATAAGTCTTAGTTGTTTGTATTGTGTGTGTGTGGGGGGGGGGGGGGGGGGGGTATATAAACTGTACTAGTATTTTCTTGCATAATTGACTCTGCCCTATACTTCCAATTGTTATACCCCACCCCCATAATACAAACAACAAAGTCATTTATTATTTAAATAATTCTAAATAAATTAAAAAATATGAAAATTTATATTGCTTTTCTAAATTATTTCAAGTAGAGGAATCCTTTGGAGTTGAAATAGGGACAAACTATTGAAATTAGTTTTTTCAATTATTCCAAGTAGAGGAATTATCTCGGAGTTACACATACATGTAGTTATATATCCAATATCCGTGCCGAACTAGAACTAGAGAATTTAAAAAGTTCAAATTTAAGTTGATGGAGAAAAATTCTTAGCTTTTGAACACCTTCACTGTATATTCAAAAGTAAAAACCAAATTATAAATCTTGCCAGACGTATATCTTCCACTTTACATACATATAAGTATATCTTTTTTGTTGAAGATATATTTCTTTTTTTAATCAAACTCCTTTCAAGAATTCGATATTTATATAGAAAAGAGTCGTCTCAAATTATCAAAAAAGAGATATCTCATTTTCGGTAAGTATTATCTAAATAGGTTGCGGAAAGATATGGTAAAATATATGTCTTTACAATACACAACGATGAAACATTTCTTTATCGATACAAGGTCAAGAGTTTTTCCTAATTCTTGTTTTGAAAGGAAAAGGAATCTTCTTTGACTTGAGAAATGTCTTTGAAGGACCATGTCTTTTTGTCCTTAGGAAAGGGATATCTTTGTACGTGCAACATGGCATATATCTTCTTATTGGTAAAAGAAAAAACCCCGATAGCTCTAAACAGATATACTGTATTGTAAGAAAAAGTAGATACTAATATAATCCTTCTTTATTGGGAAATTCCACCGAGGGGACCGGGTATGCGGTCTAGGACGAGGCTATGCTGAATTGTGTTCCACTTTACGTGTATAAACTTCAAACCCTAAGGCCCTTCGCAGGGGCGGATCCAGGAATTGTGGTTAGGGGTGCAACTTTATGAAGCAGGGGGTCTGGGGGCCGCCTTCAGCCCCCATAGTGGGTCCAGGGCGAAATTCTGGTGGGGACAAAGCCCCCAGAAGCTCCTGGAGTTTACAGATTTTATAGGGCTTGAAATATGTCTCCTATTTAGTCATTTTTACTATTTTCTGTCATTTATATTAAGGTAAAATTAATAAAATGACGGAAATTTTAAGGGTTTAAGTTCTCCCATTAAAAGTAATTCAAGAAATCAAAAGATTTTGTCATTTATTTCTCCAAGAGTGGAAGAAATTATTGCTTCTTTTATCGTTTACATCTATATCAAATCGAAATTTGAGGAAAACAATACAAAATATTTTATTTCCCTATATGTAACGTAAATCATAGGAAATATATGACGTCATCAGTGACTTCGTAGCAGTATAAGATATAACAAATCTCACATGGCTGTCTCAAATGCTAAAGCTGGTCATACATTGGTGATTATGCGAGAATAAGATTTCTTTTTAACGAGATATCTTGTTCTTTGAAATGTTGTAGTGCACACGATAGAGTCCCGACGTGTAGTACCTTGTTTCACACAGTACCACAATCACAATCCACTAGAAAATATTCGCATACATGTAAACGATACTTCTGATAAATATTTTTCATGATCTACTCAAACGTGGAACCATTTGTATCATTTATAATTTTTTTAAAATCAAAATCATACCAAGTTTGATTTTTTTTTTTTATCGTTTCGATCTACCTCGGAGAATGTTTATTGTAAAGCATACAATGTTCATGATAAAATAAACCCCACATTGATTCACAAATGATTTTAATTATGTATTAAACAAAACAATAACATGGCACGCGAATGTGGTGCCACGTGATATAAACCGTAGTCAGTGTATTTACACTATGCACTTCAAACTTCTAAGCTAACACCGAGTTAACCAGCGGATGGGATGGATTCCTTTAGTTTATCACGTTTCATTTTGCCTAATAACATGCAAAGGTGACGATGAAAATTTTGTTTCCACTGGATTTAAGAATCCAGTGCAATTAATTTTAAAGCTTGCCCGAACAGAGTTGGCACTTTGGCAGCAAAAACGAAAGGTTGATGATAAGTGCAAAGGATTATTACTTGCAATAGTGAAGTGATAAAAACTGAATATCCCAGCCACAATTAAAGGCGAGGGATGTAAAGTGAACAGTCATTTATCACTATTTGAAAGTACGTTTTATATTACAACACGGAAACCTTTGAAACAAATTTTGCAAAAAGTTTACTGATTGCAAAAATTCGAATAAAAAGAAAGCTAGTACGAAATCATTCCTTTATGCTAAGTTCACCTCTTGAAACCCTTTGAAAATTTACCAGAGATTGATAAGAAAGAAAGCGTGATAAAATGCATGATCTGTGCATCAAATTGGCTCTTCCAGGAGACAGCCCTAGTCAAGCCCTTTATTCCGTGTGGAGTCACGACATTAGGTACTAACAGTGTTTGATATTATCTAAATACAATCAAAGCACAAGCTGTCAGAATCCGTAAGTTCCGGAGGCAAATAACAAGCCTATCCAACGCCACACTATCTGTCGCGTTTTATCACCACGGGGCGCTTACCCATCTTGGATTCCTTTCGCCGCAGCTTTTTTAGGCCTTTCCCGATTCTTTTATAACGCAGAGTTTGATTGGCTGTTTGGAAACTTTAGTAAAACTTTCCTCCAATACACATCAATTTGGCTAAAAATTGTCGACTGCTACAGTGATTATAAATCTGTACGGAAGCTGAACATCTTATCAGAACAGCCTCATCACTTACTGTAAGTATGTGTGTGATTTCTTTTATATTTGACTTTTCTTTCACCTTTATGACTAATTAATTATGCACGTATGTACGTGTTCATTTGTTTGACAATATGACAAAATCGGAAATTCTTATAAATTTTTTTTTTTGTGGAAATATGTACATCCTGATGTTCTTCTTACTCATCTTGACGTTCTTTGAAGTGTGAGATTTAATATTAGCGGACTTTGATTGGGTAATTAAATATTCACCGTGAACTGATCTAGTAGTATCTGAAAAATTGTTGAAATGATTTACACGGACTCATTTCATTAAAGTTTGTTTGGCACATGTCTACATGTACCTTGTGTAGTTGGACACACTTGCCTTTGAATTGTTAAGACACCGAAGAATTCTGTTGGATTTTTCTTCACTAACATTACATGTCTGCCGTTATCTCCCACAGCCAGGAAACATCTGCAAAATAATTTTCCCCCAAAAGACGCAAGCAAACTTGAACATCTGAAACATTTGCTTCATCTCAAATCCGATCAAAACACCCTAGGCAGTGATTGCTGCCAGCGAGTCGGTATATTTAGATAATTTCTGAGAGCCCGATTTCCAGGAACAGGTTCTAGTTTGTTGTTAGAGAACAATTTTTATTCTCTTTTTATCACCTTGAAGAAGGTCAAAATGTAAAAGTGGGAGTTATCATTTGAAGTAAAATACACCAGAGAGTTTTGACACATTGATATGATTAATACACGGAGATACATCCTCACCCATTTTAGATATGTAATATATGTTTATTATCGATGAGACAGGTGATTGACATGCATTCATTTATCAGATAACATGGTTCTACACCTATGTGGTAATTTGTTACCAACCAGCACTTCTTGACATGCTAATATCGATTAAGTGGATTAACAGCACCTTGGAACATCGTTGAATTTAGAATATATGTGTCGTTCTCATAAGAAAATAGAATAGTTTATTTATTTCCTTCGGTAAGTGCACATATATGTTCTCTTGTGCATTTTACTTCGATGTGATTCATAAAACACAAATCAAACATCTTTGACACCCTAGTATGCAAGCTGCAGTTTTTGAAGTTCAATCCACTATTGAGGCAAGCTTATACAGCTATATTCCCCTTTTCCTAGCTGTGTCTCGGTGGTATTAAACTATCGTATAGTCTCAGTGGACGATTCAGAGTAATGCATAGGATCCAAACGTGTAAAGTTATGCTTTTTCTCGTTGTAGGCTGTCTGTTCGCTGTTGGCCTTGTTGTTGCGTGTCAGGTCTAGTACATTTCTCCTTGATTTCGTGTTAAATTCGACGAAACAGCAATCATGGCATCCGGAGCTTTCGATCCTTCCGATCCAGACTTTCAATATCTGGCTGTGGACAGAAAGAAGATGCTGAGGGAACAGACTCAGCCCTTTGATGGCAAGAAAATGTGCTGGGTCCCTGATGAGAAAGAAGGATTTGTTGGTGCTGAGATTCAGTCCTCCAAGGGAGAAGAAATCACAGTCAAGACTATTGAAAAGCAGGAGGTAGGCGTGGCTAAAGGGTGTGGCAGTGGACGCCTATCTGTCCCTCTATATTGTTTGCATGTACATGTAGCAATGTATATGTATGTTATTTTAAAACGTTCCCTTGAATTTCTATATATCTATATAACACATGCAACAATATGAATATTTGATGACAAATATACTTAATTTGGAATTGACAAGTATTGCCTTAAAATGTCAAAAAGTACCAATAAATGATCGATGTTTCAACAATTTTAAATTGTCTTAACAGAATCGTACAGTAAAGAAGGATGATATCCAACAAATGAATCCACCCAAGTTTGAGAAGATTGAAGACATGGCCAACATGACCTATCTGAACGAGGCCTCTGTTTTGCATAACTTGAGATCCCGATACTACATGGGAATGATCTACGTAAGCAAGCTTGGATATCATTATTTTATCATATCTAAAACAAAGTGCACAAAATCAATCATATTTTCTCCAAATTCATATGGACTTGCAAAACATAGAAACATATGCAAAGCCGATTGATGATTAGCTTGTTCTCTATGCACGTGTACGTGTAATTGTTCTTTAAGCACGTGTAATTGTTACCAATGTTGTAAGGTGTTGGGACCTTTCAATTCGTTAAAAATCCAGCTTTGGATGAGCACCGTCCGTGAACTATCCCCCTATCCTCCTGGTGTACACGAAGCAACTCTAGGGTCTTATTCCATGCCTCCTGTTCTCTAACGCAATATTGTTTGACTAAACATACAAGATACATTAATCAGACGAAGATTTGAAAGCAGCCGAGATGCTCAAATAAGCTTCGAAAATATTTTAGTTAAGTATGGAAGATTTCAAACGATGTACTATACAAGTAAATTAAACAGATAATATCGTTTAATCTACAATCTGTAATGTTATCTGGCGACTTGAGAGATGGCTTAAAAACCGGAAATTACGAATACCTGTTCTCATGGTAACCTCACCAATAACATGGCAATGAATTGTACGTACAGTAACAGTTAATTTGTCTAACGAAAAATAAAAGCATGGAAATCCTAGATTATTTATTTACGAAAACTATTATTTGGTAGATAGAGAGCTTTAGACACAGTTTAAAACGACACACAACGCATCGACGAAGATGAAATATGTAGATCAAACTGCAAAGTATGGTACGCACCCTATGTTTAAAGTTTAATTATCAATATTTACATTACACAAGCGAGCCAAAGAATGCAATGGAATTTATAAGCCTTAGAGTTCAGAAGCACTCAAGTCTGCGGAAAATTATCGTTTCATCGCGATATCAGATTACTTTTTTTTGCAAGTTGCATCTTCCCACTCTAAACATTTGCAATGTTGAAGAGCAGATAACACACCTAGCATTGATGTGTTCGCTCACCTAAGGCAAATACTTATTTGGTATGGGAAAGAGAGCTATAAATAGCTCCCAAGTCGGTAACCTGACTCTCCCTAACTTTGCATATATACAACCGCGGCGTGCTTAGCTGTTTGGCAGCTACTTACTGTTGATATGATATATACTTACCAATGCAACGGAATGCGTTGGGCGAAAAAGATATTCATTTTCAGAGATTTGCTCCTGACATTTTTTGATCCTTTAAGACAATGCTGCTTTGATTTCCTGGTTTTTGTTTTTTGCAGCTTGGTTTCGCATTTGTCGGTTTGCCCAATTCTTGTACATGCTTGTATTCATTTTCTCTCAAAGTCGTACGCCATGCCTTCAGGGTGAGGGACTGCGCGGAAATATGCGTCATGTTCAAATGTAAACACAATTTTACATTCTTTCAACTTAGAGACAATATCATCTTTCAATATGCATTAGAAGGATATATATTAAAAATTTACAGATCAAAGACAAGTACATGTATACATATCTACACTTATTTCATCTTACACTAATCAAGAATATGATAATGATTATAGTGTAGTCTTAAAATGATCTGAATCAAACTTTGAATTGAGGTTCTAATTTCTTCACTGTATCATCTGCATCGTAGATCTGTCTGTATGACTATCTGTACAGAAATACAATGGCATGTTTTGTCTGAACACGTACAAGTCTAATTTGAACGATTTTCGTCTTTATGCACATCTACTCTGAACCGTCATTTTGCCGATATGATATCATCTCTCTCTCTCTCTCTCTCTCTCTCTCTCTCTCTCATTGGATTAAAATAAGAAATAATATATAAAAAGTATCTATAGTTATATATATCCAATGTATATGTTTTAATGTCTATTAATATACATGTCCAATTTTTGTACAGATATACTCTGGGCTTTTTTGTCTATATTTTGTACAGACAAACTCTGGGCTGTTTTGTCTCTATTTTGTACAGACATATTCTGGACTGTTTTGTCTCTATTTTGTACAGACATACTCTGGGCTGTTTTGTGTGGCTATCAATCCCTACCGTCGTCTACCAATCTACACAGAGGGCATCATCGCTAAGTACAGAGGAAAAAGGAGAATGGAGATGCCTCCCCACTTGTTCTCCATCGCAGACAATGCTTACCAGTTCATGGTACAAGGTAAAACATAACTCGTACAATTCTATTCACACATAACATGCGAACAACGAGTTACCTATGCAATTGTACAATTTTGAGTTTCATGTACAGAAATACCTATTGTCCCTTAAGGGGACGGACGTGTCGATCAATATCATTTCACCATAAAGACCATGATATATCCAATCCATTTGCAATCCACAAACTAACAAGATATATATTTCATATTTAATGGTGTGGTTTTTTTTTTCGTTTTCAGATCGTGAAAATCAATCCATGCTTATCACGTAAGTATGCGATCTAGTAACCTAAATCATACTCACAACATTATACACGAATCTTTATCACTTTACACGACGGGAGCAGGGCGTCATCATGCAGTCGCTCTTTGTAGAAAAAAAATAACACACCAAGCATTATTGATAACTCAACCGAAAATAAGATGTTCGGATTACACAAAATAAGACAAAAATGTTAAAAACATTTATTAAAGATGGCAAGGAGATCAACGAAACCTGCTCGAGAAAATATTCTACGATTCCAAATGTATTTGTTTATTTATTGAAATTCAAGGGACTTATTTGATTTATTTGAAATTAATCGAATTTCAGTATATCTGTGTACACAAGCAGTTCCCGTGTGTTACACGAGTATGTGAATGAAATCATGTTTAACCATATACTACATGAATTACATGTACGATATAGATATAAAATAAAACGTAACCTAGAAAGATTTAATACAACAAACGTGCTAAAATTTATTTTATTTTTTACATACCATCACATGTATTCTGTGATTTTAGAAAGGTATCCTATATTTTACAATTCTGAAACATTTTTAAAGCGGTCACTTATAAACATTTGTATTATGTAATTTCAACATCTTCGTGCATGCTCAACCGAATCCGTTTATTTTTGGGTGAATATATATACGTATATATATAGAACCAACAACACCTTTATACCCCAGACCGCCGCGGTGGCCTAGACGTAAAGCGTTCGCCCCGCATGCGGAAGGCCGGGGTTCAAATCCCGGCTGACAGACCTAAGTCGTTAAAACAGGTAGTGACAGTTCCATCGCCAAACGCTCAGCATCAGGTGTGAATGTCACGGGTCCTCGGAGATGACCTTAAAAACGGATGTCCTGGACGTGTCACAGTAGACGTGACACGCTAAAGAACCCTCACTACTCAATAGCCATAAGCGCCGAGCAAAGGATTAAATTTGAAGCACTTCACCAGTCTTGGTGACGTCTCCATATGAGTGAAATATTATCGAGAGAGACGTTAAACAAGATACAATCAATCAATCAATCTTATACCCAAAAAGGTGTCAACCAAGTACATGCAGGATCAAGAGAGAAATTATATAAAGCAATGGAAGGACCCAACCACACAAACGGTGAAAATTATCAGGTTTTCGGGACAACCGTCTCTTCTTCAGGACAAATAAGCTAATCACATGTGGAAAAGTAACAAATAAAAAAGCACCATTTCTATGCTAAGTTAATTAAAACCAATGTCTATAATAAAATACATGATTATTGTTTGGATTACAGATCAAACATATACATTTATGTATAGATAATCTCAATAATCAAATTCACACCCTTAAAATAGCACAATGGCTAATCTTTCACATCCATATAGCAAACGTACTGCGCTGATTGTTTATTTCTGAACATAGAGGTGAGTCGGGAGCTGGGAAGACAGAAAGTACCAAGAAAGTCATTCAGTATTTTGCTCGAGTGGCAGCTAATATCTACCGTGAATCTCAAAAGCGGGGACACGATGGTGGTCCGTATGTTGTAAGTTTCCATATATAATGCATTGTGAGGAATCGAGTCCACGAGTGTTTTCAAAGGAATCACATGATACTCGCATTTCTGCGTCAAATTTTACCTCATTTGAACAGTCCACGTGGAAGTATTGCAAACCCTTTGAAAACTCGATGATTCCGGTTTCTTCACATCAGTTGTGGTGGAAGGCAACGATCTCCGAAGGAGTTCAGTGATGCTTTTCCTCCACAACTAGCTTTATATGTTATGTTTAAAAATCAATAGATTTTATTGAATATTTTGATACAGAGGAGAATCTGGTGCCGGTAAAACTGAAAATACCAAAAAGGTCATCCAGTATTTTGCCCACGTCGCTGCAAGTTTACAAAAGAAGGGCGATGACGAGGAGAAAAAAGACTCGAAGAAGGTTGTACGGGAGCCGCCTCTTTCGATGAGAGCATGATGTCACAATTTATAAGTCATGAATTGAAGAATATTACTAGTTGTAATGGAAAATTGATACTATTTCTGTTGAACAAAAGTGGAGACTTGCCCCCCTAAACAATTCCTGACCACAGCCTAATTGCATGAGTTTTGATCCCAAATGAGATATTTCAGAAGGACGTACAAACCTAAACATTTTAAAACAAGTTTTGAACGTCCTTTGAAAAATCTGTTAACTACAGTTCAGAAGAATGACATTAGTTTAATAGTTAGTTCTACTTCAGCCGTCTGAAGGTCACCTTGCAGTTTTCTCTCACATTGTTCACCCTTTCGTGTTTGACAATTTCGTCCTCTGTATACTGTACATACTTTATGACGTCAGAAATGACACTAAGTAGGAAGTTTCATTGCATGGTGTGCCACATCCATATTTTGGCAAGTCTCCTGTGACATCATGTAATCACGAAAGCACGGGGCGACACACGGCGTCACTCCAGTTTGCTGTTCGTTTTGACACCCACCCTTTACACCGGAATCGTCACTAACTTTTGAACGTAACCCATTAACCCACTCACATGATATTGAATATTTCCTAATTTACCTAGATTTTAGATTTAAGAAGCAGCCCATGTAAGAATCATGTAGAGGCTGATTCATTGATAGAGAGGCTATAGTTAACATCTTTTTTGTATTTTGCTAGCAAGTGTTCAAATATTACAAATCCAACTGTCGCATGCAAAATTCTTCCAAAATTTTACTGTTTTATTACATTTGAGCAGTGTTTTCAAAAGTAATGCATACAAGTATAGAAAACATAAGAAATTGAAAAAGCTCGTTTGGTAAGCAGAATAAAAACCAAAACATTAAGATTTTCCATAGAACTGTAAAACATCATATACACTTATCTATAGGCTCTTTCAAGAATCAATATTACATGATTCTTAGGTTGACAGTTGCATAATATGCTGCCAGCGTTCAAGAATTTAAGATGATGTTAATTTGATTTGAAGTATGTTTAAGACTTGTTATTGATATGAACAAATATATAATGCATTGTTTTTTTCTCTTCCCCCTTCCTCCCTGCTACCCCTCCACATTTCCTTTACCTTATCCCTTCTGAATACAGTCCACCACACTTGAGGACCAGATTGTACAGGCTAACCCTGTACTCGAGGCCTATGGTAACGCCAAAACTACGAGAAACAACAATTCCTCCCGATTCGTAAGTAAAAAAAAAATGATTTCTCCCCTCCCTGGTTGGACCCTTCCCACCATGCACTGCCTGCGCGTGTTTTATTTCAGTTTCTGACCTCCATACCGGATGCAGAACTTCACCAAATCCGATCCAGTGTTTTATTTGTTTTATTTCCCTACATGATTAGTTATCTTCCACAACTATTCGCTCTTTTATTCAGTTCTGATGCATTGTTTAAATATGTCTTTGTTAGAATCGGAATAAAACAAGATTCGTTTTTTCATGTAACATAAAGTGGTGGTCCCTCTTTACAAAATTGTATACTCTACAGTAAGGAGTGTGTAAACTATGGAAGATAACTAACCATCCAATAACCACCTATGAGTTAATTAGCCGTTAACAGTGTGTGATAACCTTCCTTTTATATCCCCGGTACGCAGGGAAATCTGGAAGACCAGATCATTCAGGCTAACCCTGTATTAGAAGCTTTTGGTAACGCCAAGACAGTTCGAAACAACAATTCCTCTCGCTTCGTAAGTAACAACCTCTGGATAAACTAAAAAATTATGAAAAATTATATATATATATATATATATATATATATATATATATAATATATATATATATATATATATATATATATAACACCTCATACGACCTTAAAATTTCCACAGAAATTGTGTTTTCAGCAGAAGAAGGGATGTATGAACTTACCTCGTGTTAATTTCCCAAATATCTGCAAGCATGAACCCATGATTGATTCCTGTCTGAAATTTAAAATTCAATTTCTTATTTAACAGTGTGACTTTACCACCAGATATTAACATGTATATCTTTACAAACACCTAATAGTTTAGTCCCAACATTCATTGAAATTTTCCTCCTATCCATACATCATCTTTTCTTCTATACCTCTCCTAGACCACCTACCTTCAGAATCTTGTTGATAATCGACCGATGTTTTTTATGAATAAAAATGATATTTGCATCAATTACAATTTAGATAATTGGAATTTTTCACAAATTGAAAAGATTAATGCAAGAATAACACATTCTTTCCATGATGTTTTGCTGAATTCTCCTCACGTTATTACAGGGAAAATTTATTAGAATTCACTTTGGACCTACCGGAAAAATCGCTGGAGCAGATATTGAAACTTGTAAGTTTATGTACACATATATGCTTATTTTGTTTTCTGAGAAGATTTTAGAGGATTGTAGTTTATCTAGCATCACATTGATATGATATAAAGGCAATTTAACTTATGTCACTTTAACGTGAATTATATTTTCAGCGACCTTCAGTCCTATGGTTCTGACACCACATAGAAAAATGGTTACTGTTTTCTCCCTCCCCTTGCACAACCATTCACACCTAAGCCTTTGTTAAAATGATCTGTTAATCATCATACAGCCATTTCAACATTCCTCCTTTTTACCTTGCCTATTAATGTGTCTAAATATTTTCTCAATTAGAAAAAGTCATAGTTTGAAAATCACCCTGTAACAAAGATACTTCCATTCCATTCCTGGCATTTACGTAAACGTTGTTTCTTGTTTGCTCTTCTTTTTCTGAAATCCTAGTTAAAATCATTCATTCCGCTCTTGAATCAAGACTGATTTTTGAACCAATTTATTCCCCTACAAAATGTTTGTCCTCTAAAACTGCATGCAACCATACCAAGAAAACCAAATAATGTCTTCCTTTTATCCGTGTTCCTCTACATTGCTAAAGGTAGGTCATTCAGTAGCCCTGGCCTCCTCGCGTTCGGTTTTAACCTCACTTTAACACATTACTGCATTTAAATGTTATTACAGTAGTAATTTGAAAAGGAAATAAATCACACATGTACGATGACTTATTTTACAAACTTTCATCTTCAAGTATTTTATAGACGTAACTCCGGCATATAGTGTGAATATTTCATAAAACAATTTTCATACCGTTTCCAGACCTGCTCGAGAAATCTCGTGTGACATTCCAACAACCAGCAGAGAGAGATTACCACATCTTCTACCAGCTGTTGTCCGGGGGACTGAAGGATATTAAAGGTCCGTTTTAAGATGTACCTACTCCCTCAACTCCAGGGACTTGTAACCGTTATATTCTTTGCACAATTTTAAGCACAGTTCAATAATTGAAAACTAAAGTGATGATGGACATTTAACTGTGTAGCAAGGATGCTGAGAGAATTGCATATGTACATGTAATGGTAAAAATCACTTATTCATTTGCAGAGAGACTGTTGTGCGACTGCGATCCAGCTCTGTTCTCTTTCATCAACCAAGGAGCTCTCACTGTCGAGGGAATCGATGACATTGAGGAAATGAGGATCACTGACGTATGTATTAAACATTACTAAGCGTCAAGAGGAATAGCAAAATGAAGCACAAATAATTGAAATAATCATTTTGGAGAGAGTCAAGTTGAGTTAAAAACCAAGAAAGGCTTGCAGAAATTGTGTTCTCTGTCACATCATCCTTCTGTGTGTTATTTTGTAGGAAGCCTTTGACGTTCTTGGTTTCACACAAGATGAGAAGAATAGTATGTACAAATGTACTGGTGCCATCCTCCACATGGGAGAGATGAAATTCAAACAGAGACCTCGTGAAGAGCAAGCAGAAGCTGATGGCACTGCTGGTAGGTTTAAAGTTCACTTTTATTGAAAGAAAATGTATCTAGATCCTAAAACAGAAATATTTTCACATCTCTGTACATTTTATAACTTTCCATAAAATGACGGGTTATACTGAATGTATCATTATTCAGTATAACCCGTAACAAAGAAGAATTATATCTGCAGAGGCTGAAAGAGTAGCTTTCCTACTGGGTGTGAATGCTGGAGATTTATTGAAAGCTCTCCTGAAACCCAAGATTAAGGTTGGAACTGAAGTCGTCACCCAGGGTAGAAACAAGGATCAGGTAAGTATTACATTTAATAGTGATCATACATATATCAAAGTTTATATATCCCTACACGGATTGTTGAACTATTCTTCTTTTGATAGGTTGTATACTCTGTTGGTGCCCTGGCCAAATCCATTTACGATCGTATGTTCAAATGGCTTGTTATGCGCGTCAACAAGACCCTTGACACCAAGGCCAAGAGAAATTACTACATCGGTGTCTTGGATATCGCTGGTTTCGAAATCTTCGACGTAAGTTTAGAGTGAATTAAAATGATAACTTACAAAGCAAAAATGTTTGATGGACGTATATATTTTGGATTATTTCAATTTGGCAGTTTAACAGCTTTGAACAGCTGTGTATCAACTACACCAACGAAAGGCTTCAACAATTCTTCAACCACCATATGTTCATCCTGGAACAAGAGGAATACAAGAAGGAGGGTATTCAGTGGGAATTCATTGACTTTGGAATGGATTTGCAAGCTTGCATTGATCTTATTGAAAAGGTGCGATAATTCACGTACGCTTAACAAGGAAATTAAATGTCAAAAGACTCAATATTCAATATTATACCCTAATGCACAATACATATATGTATTATGAATAGTTGAAGAAACTTTGGTTATCTGGATCACATATGATTAATATATTTTATCAAAGTTTATATCGATGGTCAGTACTAGTGAAATGAAATGTTGACGGGCCTAATATTTTGCATTTACAGCCTATGGGTATTTTGTCTATTCTGGAGGAAGAATGCATGTTCCCAAAAGCCAATGACAACACCTTCAAGGAGAAGTTGTATGCCAACCACATGGGGAAATCTCCCAACTTTGGAAAGCCTGGAAAACCATCTAAACCTGGGCTTCCATCTCCTCACTTTGAACTTCATCACTACGCTGGAAGTGTAAGTATAAAAGTGGAACCATGGGGATGTATATCCTTTAAAATGTCCTGAGGCAAAGCATGCAATACACAACACAATATTGTTTATTACTGTCACACTCTTACCCTCACTTGTACGATTTGTATTTTGTATTGCTTATAGGAGTTATGAGATTGATCACTGTTCGTTATCTTCACCTTTCATTCATTAACAGGTACCATACAACATATCCGGTTGGCTGGAAAAGAACAAGGATCCCATCAACGAAACTGTTGTAGAGCTGCTCAGCCACTCCAAGGAACATCTGGTCCAGACTCTGTTCGCTACTCATGTGGACCCAGGTAACGTAATAAGAATTAGAATGAAGATAGATATGATTTAATCTCTTTTTAAGCATTTATAATTTTGGCCTTTACTCATATAGTGTAATGTACTAATATATTTACTGATCAAATGTCATTCTTTTAAATTATAGTTCCATATATAGTCCTACCATTAACATCACTTTGTCAAATGTCGCTTTTTTTAGTCTGATAGTTTTAAAAAATATTATTTGATATAACTTACAGAGGATGGTAGATCCAAATGTAAGTAATCATGGTATACCTAGAACAATGATATTATCGAAATCAATGTTCACATGCTGTTTTAAATGCTTATCATATGTATATTTAGAATATATGTAGCTTATTTTTATGAGTAAACTTGAAATGAGTTGGCCATGTGTATTTAGAATTGTATGTGTATGTCAGAATACATTTCTATAATAGTGTCTTTGAATAAATGAAAAAATTTGAACGCATTCAAGATTAAAATTAAAATTAGATAACATAGTTCTTTAGCTAAGAAATATTAAATATTGTGATGCCATAGTACATGTGTGTTGTTCAATTGGTTTTTGCGGCACAGTGTATTGTGATTACTTATGTCATTCTCTATGGGTGTAGTAATCGTTTGTTTTGTGTTGTTTTATACAGATTTGACGATTTTTCTGTCCTATTTCCGCGACTAGTTTTCGTATTGTGTGTTTACATGTTTTGTGAAGTAGAATCTTTTTCCATTTTGTCCAGTAAATACATGTAGTATAAAGTAGTGGCGTAGATGAGATTGGATTTTCCTTTCAAACATTAGTTCGGAATTGACAAAGTATTAGGTCCTATTTTTGATTTTGCATTTCTTCGACAGCTGAGGCTGCAGGAACCAAGAAAAAGAAGAAATCTGCTTCCTTCCAAACCATCTCAGCTCTTCACAGGGTAAGATTCTTTATGCGTAAAGTTTTTATAATGAAATATTATGTTTCAAAGCATAATGATAATGCTTACTCTTCCTCGCACCTGATCACACTTCTGGTGTTTCTTGGGGTTCTATTTGCCCTACTTTCAAATTTGCATTTTTATGGGATTTTTTAGATTGATCACTGTTCGTTATCTTCACTTTTTCATTGTATCTCACTTCAGGAATCTCTGAACAAACTGATGAAAAACTTATACAGTACACATCCTCACTTCGTTCGCTGTATCATCCCCAACGAATTCAAACAACCTGGTAAATTCACAGCTCTAACCCGTTTGTCAAATTCTGAATATGATTAATCATTTGAAAAAAAAGTTCCTAAACATCTTTCTTTATCCAGGTGTAATTGATGCTGCATTGGTTTTGAACCAACTCCAATGTAATGGTGTGCTGGAAGGTATCCGAATTTGTAGGAAGGGATTCCCAAGCAGAGTCATTTACTCTGAGTTCAAACAAAGGTAAGCAGTTTATGAGAAGTGCTTATGCTCATATTCGAAAATGAACCATACGATAACTTGAAACAGTCTTGTCATTTTCAAATACGATTACATAAGAAACCACGCCATCCCTTTAGGATTCATTGATGGTACTCAGATATGGCTTTGCTCTTCTGCAAGACTTGTAAACGATTGTTTTTACATTATATTACTTAGTAAATCACTCATAGTGACTTGGTTAGTTGTGAATGAAGTACCACAACTTTTGACATATGCATGCCCCTCATGGTTGTAATATTGAGGGTTCCATTCCAACTCTTCTCGTGACACTATCTCCGGCCTAATGTCATATAAGAAAGACCCGTAAATTTCACCTCTGATGTCAAGCGTTTGTCGAAGGAACAGTCATTATCTGCTAACATCTCCAGTTTGAAACGCCTGCTGGGACCGACAATTGAACCCGGGACCCTCCGATTATGAAGCGAGTACCCAAGTCACTAATCTGCCACAACCTGCTCTATGAATCAGGTAACCAATATATTTTATAACTAGGGTAAAATCTAAAATTTAAATTTTGTAGATACTCTATTTTGGCCCCCAACGCTATCCCTCAAGGATTCGCTGATGGAAAAGTTGTCACCGAGAAGATTCTTTTGGCTCTCCAATTAGACCCCGCAGAGTACAGACTGGGTAACACTAAGGTCTTCTTTAAGGCCGGTGTACTCGGAATGCTGGAAGAGATGAGAGATGAGCGTCTTGGAAAGATTATTTCCATGTTCCAAGCCCATATTCGTGGATATCTGGTCCGCAAACAGTACAAGAAGCTCCAGGATCAGAGGTATCGAAATAATAAATGACTAACAACACTTAAACATTTGACTGCAAATTCTAAAATGCTTTTACAAAATAAAGTAAATCAGTTATATATTAGCAATGTTATTTTCTTCCAGAGTGGGACTTTCTCTCATTCAGAGGAACATTAGAAAATGGTTGATGCTCCGCAACTGGCAGTGGTGGAGATTGTACTGCAAAGTAAGTTTTTATCATACGGTCATTTTAGCATTGAAAGTTGTTTTGTAGTGCTATATGCGTTTCTTCAAATGACATACAATAATACTGTATTATAGGTCAAACCTCTCTTGAACATTGCTCGTGCTGAGGAGGAAATGAAAAAGAAGCTTGAGGAAATGGAAAAAATGAAAGAGGAACTTGAAAAGGTCAACCGTATTAAGAAAGAGTTGGAGGAACAAAATGTTACCCTTTTGGAACAGAAAAATGACATTTATCTTCAGCTACAAACTGAACAAGATTCTCTTGTTGATGCTGAAGACAGAATTGAGAAACTAGTGAACCAGAAGGGTGACCTAGAAGGTCAACTGAAAGATATGGAGGAGAGGCTTCTTGATGAAGAAGATGCAGCCGCAGATTTGGAAGGTTTGAAAAAGAAAATGGAGGGAGAGAATGATGAATTGAAGAAGGACATAGAGGATTTAGAAAACTCTTTGGCTAAGGTAAGATGGTTTACTAGTAATAGGACTTGATTAGAAATCACACGGATGGGTATATTAGTCGATTTGAATGTTAAGCGGCCGATTATTTTATATCCCTTATCCTTACTCGATAAAAAATTCAATGATTCAAAGGTAATGGCTTATTTCAGGCTGAACAAGAAAAATCAACACGAGACAATCAAATCAAGACTCTGCAGGACGAAATGGCATCACAGGATGAAATGATAGCTCGTCTGAACAGAGACAAGAAAGGCATGGATGAGAGCTCCAAACAACTGAACGAGAAACTGCAGGCTGAGGAGGATAAAGTCAATCATCTCAATAAACTGAAACAGAAATTGGAATCCACTCTTGATGAGGTTGGTTTTTGTATTGTACAAAAATTAACTTCAGGGAAATCAACGAAAACATTGTTGTTAACGGAAGTCGACATTTTGTTGCTTTTTTATTAGCTGGAGGACAATCTTGAAAGAGAGAAGAAGGTTAGAGGTGACGTTGAGAAAGCCAAGAGAAAACTTGAGCAAGACTTGAAATCTACCCAAGGCTCTGTCGAGGATCTCGAACGCATCAAACGAGAATTGGAAGAGGCCAATAGAAAGTAATTAGTTTATGTAAATGAATTGTGGGAAACGTAATAATTAGTTTAGCTAAAGAATGAAATAATTTGTAAAGATCGTATGTATGATTATCTTTGACTTGATAGTTGTCGAAACATTTATACATACCGGTATGTCTGTTAAGAAGCCACATTTTATTTAGAGCATTAAGCACGTACCAATATTTCGTTACTTCAGGAAAGATGCCGAACTTGCTAACATCAATGCTCGTCTTGAAGATGAGGGAGGACTTGTAGCTTCTCTGCAAAGAAAAATCAAAGAACTACAGGTAAGGTGAAAATCTAGAAAATATTGCTAGTAACTGTTTCAAGGGAAAAGAGTTTAATTTCAAGTTGACTGTCAAGTAATGTCACAATCCAAATTTTTGATATATGTTTTAGTAGATTACAAATTCAATATGGAATTTGTGATATTGATCACTGTTCAATATCTTCGGGGAGGGGGTGTTTAGAAACGTTTAAATGATATTAATACAGTAGCTGGTGCAACTAGAAGTACTCAACATTTATAATCATTCTGCTTATTGGTTTTCATACACAACAAATACATACCAAAGAACCTCCCCACTTTAGCTTTAGATTGTGGTCCTGTTTTAGCATCCCTCTTTTCATTGAAAAATCGATTTATCTATTATACATTTTGGTGAATATTAAACACTGATGTATCTCCAGTAAGTGCACAGTCCTTATCCCCTGGGATATTGGAAAATATGGGTAGAAAACTAAGTTTTAAATGATCACCCTTAGCCTAAAAACTACAGAATTACTACCTGTAAATACAGGTAAATGAGATAGAAAGAAAACCTATAGTTTTTCAGATTTTTATCGTATTTATTTTTAAGAATTTTATCACCAGCACAAGATTGTTCAGTCTTGCCTTTTGGATATAATTTTCTTTATTACAAAAACGACTTCTAAAAGAAAAGAAAAATCTGGACAACCTTGTGCTCGATATAAACAAATTCTTAAAAAACCGGTCATTCGATGAATATCAGTAGAGATTTAACAAAAACAGACAAACCTGATTTCAAAAGACGGCATAGCTCTTAATGCTGATGAACATTTCAGTAAAATAAAATGCCAAACCTCTGAGTTAAGGTATGAAGGAACATCTTGGGGCATTGTAAAATGTATAATTCAAACTTTGATGTTGTACTATTTCATCAGGGGCCGTATATCAGAGCTAAAGAGGAGAAAGACCTTTAAAATTAGCAGAATATCATTTTCAAAATGATGGATCAGATAAATTATAGCTCATCTTTTTTACGAACAGAAATAAATGCAGACATAGAACAATATTATTATGCATCGTGTTCTCAAAACTTGTGCGTAATATTTGTTAACTCTGCAAAACACAAATATTGTCAGCGTTCCAAGCATTTTTGGCATGCGGAAACATTACTACGTCTTATATAATAGCTTGCAAAAATGGTAATGATAGGGATAGCTACTGATCATATTGCAGCAATTTGTAATAAGATACATTTTGTATTTTCATGTGATGTCTCTCACAATGTATTAGTTATTAGATGTCTGTATCAGATGGATACATGAAAGCGACTTTTCTAAAGAAAGGTCCTTGTGCTGAATGGGTTGTAATAGTATGTTATTTGTGAGAACCCCCTGGTGATAGACATAGCTTTATCTTACATTAATGCCTTTGACATTTATACAATGTGGATGTCAGTCCGTTGTAAGTCTTTGGTGAAGGTGATGATCGGGGAATTCTTGTGTACACGATCACAGTCGTTCTAGTTGTTGGCATACTTCCAAATGATGAACAACACTGATTAGTGAGACACAATAACAGATGATCCCTTTAAAGGCTGGCTGCTGTGAGAGTGATTCAGTTCCAATGCCTCCTTGTCTGCGCAAACATCAGTGAGTTTTGTTAGCTTCAGTATTGCAGTTCTCAGGTACAGGAAGTCGACTTCGGAAGGAGGCAAAGGACTCAGTCAGCCATCTTGACTTTCACTAGTGGAGACTTAACTTCCTTGTGTCACGTGTTTCTTCTTGCAACTTAGTTTTAATTTCGAACTTCATCGCAATGGCCGAACCCCTCAAGATGACTGCTAGTGTGGACGTAAATGAAACAGTGACGTCGAAGGCGGAGGAGGTTTCCACCCCAGCCCCGGTAGCAGCGACAGTCACTTCAGTTCGAAGTACAGCCAAAGTAAATGCTACAAAAGCTGAGCCTCAAATAAAGGAGGCATCCGACGTAAAGACGAAGACGACTACAAGGAAGACGGTATCAACCTCGAAAAAGACGGTTCAATATCAGGCGGACGACATTCTTGGTGATCTTAGTCGAAACTATCGAGGAACAAGTCCTGCGGTTTTAGAAGGAATAGCTCACCATCCAGCATTATTTAGCAGAGCATATGAACCAGTGAATCCACGTCTCAGTGCTAAAAGCAAGAAAATTATTAGAGATACCGCTGATTTGGCCATCTTCTCACCGGGACTTAAAAATCTGCTTGAAGTAGAGTATTCAGATTTAACATCTCGCTGGCTGCAAATTCATAGCTTATTTTTGTTGTGGCTATTTGTGTTGTGGCTTGGCAGATGAATTTCTACCATCTGCTAACTATGGCTTGTGAAAGGGATGTAGTATCATTTTGAAGGTAAATGACGGCGACTTATTTGTTATGAAATAAAGACAATTCATATCATTGGTGAAACATACTTTTAGTGTACTTACAAAGATAAAGTAATTAAAATCGCTTTCGAACAAAATGGGGAAATGAGGGTTTAGAAACAAAACTTTAATGTCCAAAAATAATCAAAGTACTGATGCTGAGCAGTATCTAGAAATAGATAGAATACAGTAGTGCTTATTTCTCATATAGTACAAAGCGTTTGACGACAAAAATAGCTTGTAGAACAATCTAGAAAATGAGTGGTACGCTTTAGATCAGTAGCATTCCAGAGCTTTACTGGTTATGTTACTGTCAGTAGTACATTTTTGATATAAAAGGCAAACATCTGTGTAGATAGAAGCTTCTGCATGTCAGCATTTACTACTGTTCTTCATTCGCAGCGCAAGTAGATGCCTCACAGAAATGCTGAATAGTGGAAATCTTGACTGATGGAAATTCTATTTGACATCTTTCACATTCACTCCAACACTTATCAGATCATGCATGTGCGTCAGATACACAAATTTGTAAAGCAAACCTTCAACAGCGCTCGCCAAACTTAATGACTCATGCTTTGAAAATGCACTCACTAACTGTTCTTCAAGTATTTGAATCAGCTACTGATAATCCGGCGGAATAAGTCTAAGAATATCTCTGGGGAGTTTACATCGCTTTATTTTCTCTCTTTGTTCACAAAACTTTCTACGTACTTTGTGTTTCGTTAACTGAGATTCCCTCTGGTGCTTCAGAAATTTCTTTCTTAATTGGATTAAGCATTGTTATTCAGTATGTCTGTTCGCGAATTACAGGCTAGAATTGAAGAACTTGAAGAAGAACTTGAAGCAGAGCGGGCTTCAAGAACTAAGGTAAGGGAAACATGAAGCCATTTATTATCAACAAAATTCACGTAGATGGAATATGTTTGTAAGCTGAAGCGAGATTTCCCTACTGAAACTAATACCAGATTTAATCAAGTTTGATCTTTACATTTTCGAGTGGTCTATAACTAATTGAATAAAACGCATCTTTCTCCAGGTAGAGAAACAACGAGCTGAACTTAGTAGAGAATTGGAAGATCTTAGCGAACGTTTGGATGAAGCTGGTGGTGCCACCTCTGCTCAGGTAAATAAGTCACATTTTATTTATGATAAACAAAACATGGTTCCAGTTTGTTCAAATATCTAATGGTGGTTTTTATTGCACTATTGTAGATTGACTTGAACAAAAAGAGGGAACAAGAACTGTTGAAGCTTCGCCGTGACTTAGAAGAACAGACTCTTCAACATGAAGCACAGGTCTCTTCTCTTCGCAAGAAGCAATCCGACACTTCTAATGAAATGGCTGACCAAATTGACCAACTTCAAAAAGCTAAGTCAAGGTGATTAAATGTTTCTAGTATTAAAAAGAAAGAAAATGATCCTTTAAATATATGAACAAAAACATGTTGATTAATTCTTTGAAATTAAGCCCAGCAGTCTAAATCATTTGAAGATTGTGATCACTGCTAACAAGCTTTGATAATCTTTAAATCTTAGGAGGTCATGGAGTATCAGTAACATTATTGTCTTACTGCAGTACGATAGCTGATAGGAAAATTGTTAGCAGCATTGCGTTATCTTTAGAAAGACATCTGAAGTACAATTTACTTAAAATAAACTGAAAACGGGGCATTACAGATTCGAAAAGGAGAAAAAGGATCTCCACAGAGAGTGTGAAGATCTCCAAGCACAAATACAACATGTTACAAAACAAAAGGTAGTTAGGTCACCAATGGCGCATGCTATCCATAGCGACCGTAGTAATATTCTATAGAGTAGCTCCTCTCTCCTTTCCTTGTATCGGCCGCCCCATCCATATCCTTATCCTACCCCCTTCTACTCTGTTGTTTTTTCCTGTACGTTTTGCCTTTAATACCTCGTAGAGCCGAGAAAGAAAAGAATCAGCAGAAGAGTGAGATTGAAGACCTCCAGGCTCAGATTCAAAATATTATGAAAAATAAGGTACAGCGAGCAATTAAGTTGGCTTTGCTGTTTGGATGAAACGTTTGGCTTCGTTTCAGAAATTGCAACAACAGGCAAAAAGAGCTGCGCATAAGTCCAAACTTATCTGTTTTGTTCAAGGATAGTGAAGATATTTGTAATCTTTTTGATAAAGTTTTCTCTTTTGAAGAAGATGAAAAAAGTGTTAGTAAATGTCCTTTTTAAAATATACTGCTTCAGCATTGCTGTGCTAATGCGTTATGTGGAGTCTATTGAGGTATTCACACTCGACTTATACTGCTACTTTAAGCTGCATAACGAAAGATACTAAAAGAGTGGAGGAATATCCCATCGACATTTTCATACTGGATATTGATTTTGCTGACTAAATCCTTTACTAACGCTTGCATTGATAATGCATGTTCAGAGTGGAACGTGAAAGACAGGAGCTGTTGGAAGAATGCGAAGACCTTATCGTTTCCCTGGAGCAAGCCGACCAGGAACGGGTATACTGGAGATTATTGACTAACGATTACTTCACTTCCAATAAAAGAGCACCCTTGAATGTTGCATGTTTGTACTATATCAATTTGCATTTATATGACTGGATATGAAATACACATGTGTACACTCAATAACAACTCAATCGAAGGGCAATGAATTATCTCTCTAATGTTTTCTCAGATTTTACGAAGCTAAAGATATATCAAATAATTTATTGAATGTATTTTTAATTTAGATACATGTGAATGTGTTATCATTGATATTTCAGCCACAGAGTCCATAATGATATACAAATACAAATTATAGTTATTTATTGATAAATTGTGTTACTAGTATTCCATTTTCATGTCAATTTCGTTTAAATCCATGTATTTCATTCCAAACCTACAACTTGCTGTATTTAGGGTTCTGTTGACAAAGTTACTAAACAACTTGAAAGCCAACTATCAGAGGCCAACGCTAAGATCGATGAAGCCAACAGACAGTTACATGACCTCAACAATCAGAAGTCTAGGTTGAGCCAGGAATCATCAGACGTCAATGCCCAGCTAGAGGATGCTGAACACCGAATTGGTACACTCACCAAAGAAAAAACAGCCCTCGCAAGCCAACTGGAGGAAGCCAGACGTTCACTGGAGGAGGAAACGAGAATTAGACAGAAACTGCAGAGTGATGTGAGAAATCTGAACGCTGATATGGACACTCTCCGTGAACAGCTTGAGGAGGAACAAGAATCTAAGGCTGATGTTCAGCGACAACTGTCCAAAGCCAACAGCGAAGTGCAGCAGTGGCGAGCCAAGTTCGAAGGGGAAGGCACAGCTCGTGCTGAAGAACTCGAAGAGGCAAAGTATGTGCTTAAAACACGATACATAATATGTGATATCTAATACCTATAATGAAAACATTTTACATCAATAAATACTGCATGCTTTATCTTACTGTATAAAAGCAATCATGACTATTTCTTAAACACTGAGTTTATATTACTCAGGAGGAAACTCATGGCCAAACTTCAAGAAGCCGAGCAAAATGCAGAGTCTGCTAATGCCAAGGTCAGTGCTCTTGAAAAAGCCAAAGCCAGACTGCAAGGCGAGATGGAGGATCTGATGATCGACGTCGAAAGATCTAACGCTAATGCCAACTCACTGGAGAAGAAACAACGAGCTTTCGATAAGACCATCCAGGAATGGCAACAGAAGGTCAACGATCTCCAACAGGAACTGGACAATGCTCAGAAGGAGGCCCGTGGATACTCTGCCGAACTGTTCCGTGTCAAGGCTCAGTACGAAGAAAGTCAGGACTCTATTGAACAGTTGAGAAGAGAGAACAAGAACCTTGCCGGTAAGTTTGTAAACAAAACGTTTAGGATCACAAAGAGGTGTTTGGAATGAGATTTTATATACACGTACTTGTAGTTAAATATTTTACCATACTCTGTGTGTAGATGAGATCCACGAGCTGACTGATCAACTCTCTGAGGGAGGAAGAAGCGTTCACGAAGTTGAGAAAGCCAAGCGCCGTCTAGAAATGGAAAAAGAAGAGCTGCAAGCTGCCCTGGAAGAAGCTGAAGCTGCATTAGAACAAGAAGAAGCTAAAGTAATGAGATCTCAACTTGAGATTTCCACCGTCCGTGCTGACATTGACCGCAGGCTTCATGAAAAGGAAGAAGAATTTGAAAATACTCGGTGAGCCATTTTAAAGATTAAAAGGTTTGGCCGAAAATAGCTATTATAAGTGGTGCGCAAACTTCAAATACCGTATAGCCGGTTTTTTCCGCGGGGTTATAATTTTGGCTTATTCTAGCGGTTAGATAGCTTTCCGCCCAAATTTCAATCGCCAAATATGCAATCAATTGCGGCTTCAGTATTTGAAAGAGAGAAAACTCTTCCCTGTCCGCCAAAATTTATTTAGCTAAATTATTAGCATACCTTTCAGCCAGCAAATCGCCAAATTTTAGAGTCGCGTAATAAACCCGCTACACGGTATTGTATTTTATTTTTCAGTCGCAACCACCAGCGTGCCATGGACTCCATGCAGGCAAGTCTTGAAGCTGAGGCCAAGGGCAAAGCTGAGAACATGAGAATCAAGAAGAAACTGGAACAAGACATCAATGAACTTGAAATTGCTCTGGATGCTGCGAACAGGGGAAAAGCTGACTTGGAAAAGAACATCAAGAAATATCAACAACAAAGCAAAGTAAATGAATTGTAACTGTGTAACACACAAACTAATTTGTAATTGAATATTAAATCTGCAACTAGGTCATTACAAATATACTATATTTCCTTACAGGAAATGCAAACTCAAATTGAGGAGGAACAACGGCAAAGGGAGGAGGCCCGTGAAGCCTACAACATGGCTGAGCGCCGCTGCATGATATTCCAAGGTGAAGTAGAGGAACTTAGAACAGCTCTTGAACAAGCTGAGAGGGCTAGAAAAGCAGCTGAAAGCGAACTTACAGAAGCTAACGAACGTGTCAATGAACTATCCGCCCAAGTATCATCTTTCCAGGGACAGAAGAGGAAGCTTGAAAGCGATATCCAAGCTATGCAGGTATGTCAATGCAATACCTAGTAAATGTATTTTATAGTACAGCACGTTAAATGAATTAGATGTGAATAAAGTTACACAAACCCGCATTACTTTCAGACCGATCTTGATGATATGAACAACGAAGTCAAATCTGCTGATGAACGTGCCAAGAAAGCAGTAGCTGACGCCGCTCGTCTTGCTGACGAACTCCGTGCAGAGCAAGAACACAGTCAACAGATTGAGAAATTCCGCAAAGGACTTGAGGGACAAATCAAAGAACTTCAGGTCAGACTCGAGGAAGCCGAAGCTCAGGCTCTGAAGGGAGGAAAGAAAATGATTGCTAAGCTTGAACAGAGGGTAAGTGTTCTTCGTCAAAAAGTCAGTGATTCATAGATTCAGCCATAGATATCTAATGTAAAACTAATATTCCCCTTTTAAGATAATCTCTCATAAATTAATAGATATACATACCTATTGTTCTTTATGAATATCTTAGGTAAGAGAACTTGAGGGAGAACTCGACAGTGAACAGCGCAGACATGCTGAAACACAGAAAAACATGCGCAAGGCTGATCGTCGTATGAAGGAACTTGCCTTCCAGGCCGATGAAGACCGCAAAAACCACGAAAGACTTCAAGAACTCATTGACAAATTGCAGGCCAAGATCAAAACTTACAAGAGACAAGTCGAGGAAGCTGTACGTATCCCAGCACATTTTCTAAATATTTCCTATTGGATTTTTTTACTTTTATGAAATTTGAAAACAAACTATAAACAAAATACTAAAATAAGCTTATTCTGTTTTCACTATGAATAGGAGGAAATTGCCGCTATTAATCTGGCTAAATACCGCAAAGTTCAGCATGAACTGGAAGACGCAGAGGAGAGGGCCGATACTGCTGAAGGATCCCTATCCAAACTCCGTGCAAAGAACAGGAGCTCTGTGTCCGTATCCCGCACCTCTGTCACCTCCTCAGTGGTAAGTCCATCTACTTCTGATATCTAAATGTATTATAAAACTAAATCTCTAGAATATCTTAGGACATGTAGCATATAGTTTTATAACTAACCAAATCTTCAATAATTGTATATAATACGTTGGCCTCTTTCTACACGACGTTTTCCAGACACCAATTGTCGGCCGAGGGGTTAGTGTAGCCAGGACCGATAGGGCAGCATCATCTGTTGCTCCTAAATAAATGATCGGTCCCTTTGTAAAGGTAAAAATGCAAGACGTGTAGGAGTCGTTATAGTGTCTGGAATTGTCTCTAGGTTTTGTCGTTTGAAATTGGATTTGAAATAGATTAGTTTTAGTGTTAGTATTTTGACTACTTTTCATGATGAGCATCACAGCATCAGAACACCAATCTAATAAATTGTTTTATTTCCATCCTACACTCTCGTGATGGAGAATGATGAGTACATTCCTTAGCTAGTAGAGTAAGTTATAGTTGTTTGACCTTTTAGTGATCCAAGCCCCCGACTTTTACCAATCATTCCGTATGATGTTCTAAAAATAGCATGCAAAATACACAGATATCCAATTACCCCATTTTATATCAAGATTTGGGCATGCTGGTGTAAGAATTTCACCAAGCTCTTGGCTTTGATCCAAAATAATATTTATCTTGTACTGAAGTCTAATACATACCAATTTTATGGGAAAAAATTCAGCATGCAAACTTCTACATTTGAAATTTCCCCATCTTTCCAAAATAATGGGTAATATGTAAGGCAAAACCCTTCAAACTCCTGGCATGCACGAAACAATAATATCATCAAAAGTTGTTTTTTTTAAAAATCCTCACCACGTATAACTTCATCCTACTCCTCCACAGATCCGACAGTCCGAGTAATCGTAAGTTTTCCATCTGTTGATTGGTTGGTTGTTTTTGACCTACATGAGTTCATTTCCGCCTTACAACAACATGGCGATCCTTGCATTGACTTCACTCCATCTTCATGCTTATAACATGGTCATGCCTCAAGCATGGTTTTTGTTTGTTGTTATATTTTCTAAAGTTAACATTTTCTTTTTTGTTCCATTATGGAATTCAAAAATAATAAATTTTCAATAAACTCTTGATGACACGAAAATGTGTGTTAACATCTGAGCATGTTACCCCTATTCATTCTTCCTCTGTTGTAAGAAAAATTATAAACAGACCAAAGATTGTATAGGATGCTTGTTGACCATTGAATGGTAGCAGTGTTACAGTTGTGTACATGTTTTCAGTTGATCTTGAAGTGTAAGTAACGGTTTTTTGCTGTTTACACCTATAATCTATTTTTATTCTCTGACCTATCAAATAATTGACATGCTTTGCTGACATGTTTTTCTCTCTTGTTTTTTCAGGGGCCAAGTTCGAATCCAAATCTCCTGTCACCACGTGTGCGCGCATCGTCTTCTTATCGCTCTGTCACGCCCTCTTTTGATATTAATGACAGCTATTAAACTAATGTGCCGGAATTGTGCAATAATGTGTAGCTTTAGCATTTGTGCCTCCATCTTTTATAAGATTATAAAAAAAACATTGTCAGTTTGTCATTGGGAAGAATGGGCGGTAACGTAACTAAACTCTTTAGGATGGACTATCCGTGAATGTGCAGTTTTGTTTATTTATTATACATTGTTCATTTGTCTCGAAGTCTTTATTTATTTTTATTCCGAGTACACATCTATAATTTGTATAGGTTTGAGTGTACACGACATAATAGCACAATGAAACAAAAATGTAGAGTTTGGTTTCTGTTGTGTTTTGTGACATAGACATTAAAGCTATTGTATTTCTTATTATCTTTTGTGGTTGTTTTTCATACTTAAGGATACGCGGTACAAACAATTTTCAAATATTGCTGTATGAAAGGTGAAGGTCCGTGATCAATCCCATATTCATGAAAGAACATATATCGAGCGACAAGTATCCTCGGGGACAGACTGTGCACCAGCAGAGATGCATGCTTTAAAATGTGAATAAATATGTAAAGCATGTAAAAACAGCAACATTACAAACTGAATCAAGTCACGTTGATCAAATTATTAGTGTTTACTGGGCATTTGTTTCCAGAGCTGTCCCGTACAGAGATACTGTGTAATCGCTTGAATTCTTTTCACACGTTGATTAAAATTATTGCTCTATGTACATCGTGTTGGTAACTAAAATAATATCAATAGGTATTCTACGGCGAGGAAACTTTCAAACATGCCCGAACTTTGTCAAAAACTGTAAACATTGGAACTCTTTAAAAGGAAATAAGAAAATGTGTTTGTAGCAAGCGAACTGCTAAAACACAAACAAGTTACACGTATATAATACAATGTCTTTTTCCTGGTAGTTAGGAGTACAACTAAATTACGACTTGTTATCTACAAGATGAAGAGCGTGTTCAGTATTTTTCACTGTAACAGTAGCATCTTGACTAAAACTAAATTCTATTGCTATTGTTTGGTGCGGTTTATTTGTTACATTAAATGACAGTACCATTGGTGGAAATAATTAATTAACAATAAACTTAAATATTAACAGCTGTGAAGGAGAAACTCCAAACGTACTGTGCCACAACATATGCCAGAAGTGGTGTAAATCAAATATTCTAAAGAACTTTTAGTGAATTCGAAATCGCATAACTTTTCTTTAATTAACAACATCAAAACGTATGACTTTACAACACTTTACACGACCATTCCTCACGATGATTTAAAGACTAGACTTTTTGGCATCATAGTTGCTTCGTCAACAAAAATGGGAGAGAAAAAAGAAAGAAATATTCATATCTAGTGATCAGTCATCCAAAAATTACTTTCTTAAACACCACTCTGATTCCACGCACAAGTACTCTGAATTTGAAATAAAAAATATGTTGGAGTTCCTCATTGACAATATCTTCGTAGTTTGGTGACCAAACCTTCCAACAGTCTGTTGGAATTTACATGGGCACGATTTGTGTTCCTTTGTTAGCTGACCTGTTTTTTATATTCTTATGAAGCAGAGTTTATTCGAAAGCTTCTATATTAAAAGAAATAATCTCTTGCTGTGGCCTTCAACTCGAAATTTAGATATATCGACGACGTTTTATCTATGATCATTTTCATTCATATGTCGATATGATATATCCCTGTGAACTCGAAATGAAAGGCACCACAGTCCATATCTGCTTGGTACTTGGGTATTATATTGAAAATTAAAACATTAACGACAAGCTAACAACCTAATTTTATGATAAACGGGATGATTTCAGCTTCTTCATCGTCAACTTCCCACATCTATGTAGCAATATTACATTATCAGCTGCAAGTGATATTCAAATCTATCAACTGATTCGAAACGCAAGAGCTTGTCCTGCATATGATCAGATTTTAAATCGAGACAGGCTACTGACAAACAAGGGAGTTCAACGGTCTCATTTAAAGTCAGCATTTCGCAAATTCTATGGTCGTTATAATGGTCTAGTTTGCCAATGATCATTAGGTCAAAGTGCTGTCTGACGTGTTTCATACCAATTGTTAGGCCGTTCTTGGCACACTGGTTTTGACTGCGGATTTCTTCGTTTACCTGATCAAGATATAGGGCTCGCGACGGGTGTGACCGGTCGACAGGGGATGCTTAATCTTCCTAGGAACCTGATCCCATCTCTGGTGTACCCTGGGGTCCGTGTTTGTCCAACTCTCTATTTTGTATCCCTTATAGGAGTTATGAGAATGATCACTGTTCGTTATCTTCACCTTTCCTTGTGATAAAATCAGATAATTCGTTTTTTGCACATAATATGTAAACGGTTTCTCGATTTCGAAGCATACCAACTTGTAGACAAATGGGCAGTATCTATTCAATGGTATGGTTCGTAACATGAAAAAAATACAACTATTTTGCTGCTTTTGTCTTCCATACTGCCTTCATCCAGAAGTTACAACATGATACTTTCCATCTGCTTTAGAACTCATTTACACTGATACAAACTGAGAATTAATTGTTCATGAATTACCAATAGGGTTTAAAACTATGAATAGTAAATCACACTTATAACGAACACACTTAAAACGAATTCACGCTTATTGCGAAGTGATATTTATTCCACTATGAAAGAAAATAACGAAACATTTATTGGATATAACGAAGTTGACTATTACGAACTGTTTTCGCTGGCCCTGGACGTTCGCTATAACTGTGTTTTACTGTAAACAGGCGCAGATGTAGAAAGGGATCGCAATGCCCAGTCTAATGAAAATTTGGTCCTTCCTTAAACTGCACAAAATACCCAATTTGACATTTTCGTAAAATCTCGAAAAAAGGGGGAGGGTAATTGTAGTTATCAGGTAAATGTCATTATCAATATTGAAATCAGTTTGGCGATTGTCTTGCCGGATATTCATCTAAACTGAAGAACTGGCAAAATAAAATAAAAGGCCCAGAATGAGGCCTTTATACGATATATTGTGAATATTTTCTGTATGTTTAATCGGCTGGGATTACTCTACAGCAGTGAACTCTCTTCCATTATGGACTCGTTCGCACCACTCAGAACTCGCACGATCACCATCAGACCAGAATCTGAGTGGTACAACAGCTCTATCAGAGAGGCGAAGCAGAGACGCAGACAAGCTGAGAGACTGTGGCGCAAATCAGGATTCATGGTACACAGAGAGATTTACATTCAGTGCAGGGAAGAGGTGAACATACTCATTCAGTCTGACATACCAAAGAACTACCGGCCAGTGTCTAACCTTGCATATCTATCCAAGTTGATTGAGAAGGTTGTAGTAGCACAGATACAAACCTACCTCACTGAGAACAATCTACTGGAGCCATACCAAAGTGCTTACCGTCAGGGGCATAGTACTGGGACGGCAGTTCACAACGATGTGGTTTGTGTCATTGGAGAGCAAAAGGCTGTCTTGCTAGTGCAGTTGGACCTATCGACTGCCTTTGACACTGTAGATCATTCACGCTTGCTGCAAATACTCAAGGAACTTGGAATTAAGGACAATGTGCTGATATGGTTCACGTCCTCTCTTACTAATCGGACCCAGATTGTCTAAGTGAAGGGAGCGAAGTTTCGTGCCACTGAATTGGGCTGCGGTGTCCCACAAGGATCGGTCCTCGGGCCCGTTCTGTTCAACATCTACGCAGCATCCCTGGGGCCCTTCTCAGAAAGAAGAATGTCCTGTACCACATGTATGCTGACGATAATAAACTGTATATTAGCTTTAAAGTCCAACAGGCCGCTCTTGTAGTCAATCAGATGGAGTCTTCCTTGATGTCAGTTCAAACCTGGATGGCTCAGCATCACCTCAAGATCAACACAGGCAAGACTGAGGTGCTAGTGATATCCTCCAAACAAATGGCCATAAAGCTGCACATACTATCACTGCAAGTAGGGGATGACTCTATCACTCATGTTAATACGGCCAAGGGCGTTACTGTAACCATTGACTGTCACATGGCCATGGAGGCACATATATCATCAGTGTGCAGAGGTGCCTTCATCCACCTTAAGAACCTGAGCCAGCTGATGAGATAGCTAGACAGGGAATCGCTGTAATGTGTTGTCCATGCCTTCATAACAACAAGGCTGGACTACTACAACTCGCTCTACTACGGCTTACCATCAACGCAGATACAGCGGCTCCAATCCATCCAAAACGCTGCAGCCAAAATCACCTCAGGCACCTGCAAATATGACAGCATTACACCAGTACTACTCTCCCTCCATTTGGCTGCCAGTTCAGCAAAGAGTCGTCTTCAAGACATTGGTGTTAGTGTACAAACCAGTCAACATCATGGCTCCATCCTATCTGCAGGAACTCATAACACCCTATGCTCCCTCCAGAACTCTGCAGTCCAGTGATCAGAGCCTACTACAAGTGTCATTTACCATCTCATCTGTGATTAAAACTCGAGCTTTTAATGTACCTGGCCATAAACTGTGAAATGCTCTACCATATGATATCAGAACGGCAGCTAGTCTCTGTATCTTTAAATATAAACTAAAGACTCCTCTGTTTGCAATTCATTACAACTAGTCTGTGCAGATGAATTCGAACTCAAGATTACTATGTTGTGCAACCATAACGGACTCCTTATCTTCACATACTAGTTATTTGTTCTTAGACAACTTACTTTACTTATTTTATTGTTATTTAAATAGCGTTTAGAGCAATATGGATTTTACGCTTTACAAAATAAATTTATTATTATTATTATTTATTATTATTGTCCATCCTTTCGAAGTTTTTATACCTCAATTATACCATCGTCAGAACGCACGGGTTTTCTCTCCGTTAAACTGCATTCAACGTTGAATGCAGTTTAACGGAGAGAAAACTCATGGGTTCTGACGATGCAATTATACATAACACCTAAACAAATAAATGCATGTTAGTATATAGTAGATAAAAGGGGTCTTTGTTGTTCCCACCCACTCGGAATGAATAGGTTTAAACCTCTCTACAGTTGCAGCAGGAGGGAATACAATGAAGGCTAATAAATACTGGTCGATATGAAATTTTAAAAATCCCGAAGACTATGTTTTAAAGAAACATTTGGTTTAGAATTCAATCAAAATATCATACTTAAAGAAGACCTGTTTCTAAAACAGGCATGTCCACACACCCCCCCCTCCTCCCCAATTACAATACATGGTGACATTCTGACATGAAAACTACTTAGTAGTTGGGGTATCCACATTATTGTTGGTATACAGACGTCATAACTTATTTACAGAAACAAGTGCCTCGGGGGGGGGGGGGGGGGGGGGGGGGGGGTATCTACTAGTGATAATCCAATTGCCTATGAAGTTAGATGACTACATAATAAAAGGTTACCAAGTTATAGGTTTGACATTTATATTTATACTTGCAACAAGAGACCCACATACCGTACCTTATCAGTCACCTGGTTATTAGTTAAAGCTATATACATGTATATACCGTATTCTTTGGATATCACCGTATGATTAAAAATCACTGTTTTATCATCTTCCCGAGTCAAGGGTTTCTAATTCGCTCCACTTCATATAAACCCTTGACCGAATAGACGGAGTAAGACTGGTTTGCTAGTGCGCCATCTAGTGACATTACACATTTATGAACTTTATTGACTTATGCTATTGACTAATCAAAGAGTGCGTATTAAACAAGGAGAGCGAGACAAAATGGCTACCTAGGAACCACATTAGTTTAAATAATAAAAACCTTTTCTTTAGCGTGAGCATGACTTGTTATAAAGTTCGCAATTAAACAAGTATTATTAAACATTCTGCATCATATATTCAATTTTAGCTAAAAATATTAAAATACGATGTATACCCCTGACAGCAAACGGGAGTCACAAAGTTGACAAAACCGCATGGTTTTCTGTTTAAGATTGAGTCTCCGGTATAATAAAACAATGTTTCTGATTGGACCATGCGTCTTCTAATGAGGCCAATCAAAGAATTGGATTTCTAACCCGTCTTATTCTGCCTATTCGGTCTCTAACCCGTCTTATTCTGCCTATTCGGTCAAGGGTTTATCTGAAACAGATCGGATCACAAACCCCAGACTCGGAAGATGGTCTTTTATATCAAGCTATATAAGTTACACACTTTACACAAATTATTAAATTTAACTCATTTGGATTAAAAAGTAATCAAGCTAATTCCCTATTTAATTATGTATTCTCCGGGTCGGAAAGGAACGCCCTATTTCGAAATATTTATGATATAGTGACGTTGTACGCGGAATTTCGAAAGTAAACAACTACAAGGCAACGTGAAAGCGTGTACGGCCTGCAGACAGTTAATTGGAGATACACATGTATTTAGCGATACAGACAGGCATGCAGAAGGATAACTGGGTAGAAAGAATCACTTCGAGCAATGCAAGGGGAGTTAAATTTCATGTTTAACATGAAATCACCATTACGTACGACTATATACCGTATCTCCCATGCTGTTTCTAATAATATTTTGCGCACAACCACCATAAACGTCACTACTTCATAAATATGCATTAGAAAATCACCAATTTCTCCTTACATCAATTAGACCAATAATACCCGTTTATAATTTGCTGATACTGCTCAATCGTATTATTTTTCCAAGTTTATCATACTGACAAAATTTGGTCTGTTTCATAACATCTAACAAAATACGGTTTTATTACGACATATATATAGCCCAAAGAGCTATGAAATCTATAATGGTTTTCCTGCTCTGCATATCTAAGTTAAATTCTAATATTCAGCAGTATTATAAACTTAAAACGCAAATGCTCTCAAGTGCCCATACTGATGAAAGACTTTACACAATGTAATATATTGTGACGATTAATAGTTATATAGTGTATTAGGTCCATGTCTTCCAAACGCAGAAGTGATTTATAATAGAATAGTCCAAGGACCTGATCGCCCCTTTGGATAGACATGGTCCAGAAATATATAAGAGCCTGCAGTAGGGTATTACAATCAGTTAGTCTGATGTGAACAGCTCCGAAAGCGAGTAGAAAAAGGAATAGGTAGACCAAAAATAGAAATAAGTAATAGGCTAGGGAGGGAAAAAGAATAAGCATTAGTGGAAAGAGCTTAAGGAATTGCAGTGGGGTACTGGGTGCAATTATCCTGAATAAGGGTAAGGCACCCTGTACTTTCACTAAGCAATAGGAACTTGGCTCAGAAGGACGATGCAAGTAGCCCAGCCAGCGAATTACCCTCTGTATATAATTAGAAACCCGAGATAAGTAACTCGGTACCAATCAATAGCTCAAGAAGAGTAAGAGGAAGATTATAAATACGAAAGGTGAAGATAACGAACAGTGATCATTCTAATGACTCGTATAAGCAATACAAAGTAAATAGTTGGACAAACACGGACCCCTGGTTACACCAGAGGTGGGATCAGGTGCCTAGGAGGAGTAAGCATCGCCTGTTGACCGGTCACACCCGCCGTGAGCCCTATATCCTAAGTTATCCGTAATCAAAATCAGTGTGCCAAGAACGGTCTAACAATCGATATGAGACACGTCAGACAGCATTTGACCCAATGGTAGGTTGTATTGGCAAACTAGGTCGTTATAACAACCATAGAATTTGCGAAATGCTGACTTTAAACGAGACTGTTGGGTCCCCTGTACCATCAACTTGTTTGTCAGTAGCTTACCACGATTTGAAAACTGACCATGCGCAGAACAAGCTCTTGCGTATCGAATCAGTTGAGAGATATAAACACCAAAGGCAGGTGATAATGGAATATTGCTACATGAATATGGGAAGTTGACAATGGAGAAGTTGAAATCATCCCGTTTGTGATAAAGTTTTGCCGTTAATATCTACTTTAAATAAATATCGAAGTATGAAGCAGAAGTGGACAACTATGTGGTGTCTTCTATTTCGAGTTCACGGGGATATATCTGATCAACATATGAATGAAAATTATTGTTAATAGATAAAACGTCGTCGATATATCTAAATGTCGAATTGAAGGTCACGTCAAATATTTTTTATTCTCATGCAGAAGTTTTTGATAAATTCTGCTTCAAATGAATATGAAAATAGGCCAGATAACAAAGGAGCACAAGTCGTGCCCATGGGAATTCCAAGAGACTATTGGAAGACCTGATCACCAAAGACCACGAAGATATTGTCAATAAGGAACTCAACATATTTTTTTTATTTAAACTTCAGAGTACATGTACTTGTGCATGGAATCAGAATGGTGTTTAACAAAATAATATTTGGATGACTGATCACTAGATATGAATATTTCCGTTTTCCATTTTTGTTGAAGAAGCAACTGTCTATGATGTCAAAAAGTCTAGTCTTTAATCTATCGTGAGGAATGTGGTCGTGAAAAGTGTAGAAAAGCCATTCATTTTGATGTTGTTGATTTGAGAAAAGTTTTGCGATTTCAAGTTTACTAAAAGTTTTTTTTTTTTTTATAGAGTTTTGTAGAATCCACAATTGATTTACACCACTTCTGGCATATGTAGTCGCACAGTAAGTTTGAAGTTTCTCCTTCACAGCTGTTGATATCTTCGTGAGGAGCAACGATATGGGCTTGGTAAAGCACTTACTGGATCCAGCAATTTATCTTTGTTTGTAAGGCGTTTAATGTAGTTTAGAATCCAGTATAGGTACGGTAACTCCTATTCATTCAAACCATTGACTGGGATATTGAATGTGTCTAAAACTGAAATTTGATCTTTTGAAAGGGCAGTTGAAGTTTAAGTATGATTACCAAAAGTGGAATTAATGCCAAGTTCGTTTAAAATACTGTTGTAATAATGAACCTTACAAACAAAGACAATGTTGTTACAAGGTTTGTCAGTTGGAACCAAAACATATTCTTCATGTAACCTATCTAATTCTGTTATTACTTCTGGTTTATTAAACACAGAAGGATAGATGATACGTACTTTTGTTTTAATATATCTAATGCGGGATTTTAATATTCCTCTTATACTTTTAATTCATTCTGACAATGTATCAAGTTCTTTTTCATATTTAGCCGATCGTCTGGCATAATCTTTGGCAGAATTCATAATAGAGATAAAGTTTTGTCGCCAATTGAAAGATCGAAGTTCTATGTATTTAGGACCTTTTAGAATAAGTGATTTGAGATCCTCATTTTCAACTATATTAACATCACCAGTAATGACATGTCCAGCTGGACTATAGTTGAAAGAAGATGAGGAACAAGAACACGAAGGTGGATTAAGTATAAGATGGTCTATATCCAGGCACTGCAAAGTTTGTTTATGATTAAAAAATTTGGATGCAATAGTAGAATTATATTTGTAGGAAATACTGGGTGTTGACTAAAACTTGAAATAAGTTGGTATACACGACTGAACTCTTTTATGACGAAGAATGTTGCTTATGTTGACGGCATATATTCCTTTGTTTTTAAATTTGAGCTTAAGGAACTGGCAGCATGATTTGGAAGGAATATCATGCATGACCCGTGGTGGTTTAAAGAGCCTGTGATTGGCAACATCCATAATAATTGAGTTCAGTCTATATTCAGGTGTTGAAAAATTCAAGTATAGACTAGTTTTGGCTTCTTCAAATTATGTATGTAAAACTTTGAATGGAACAGAGCAAAATTTTGTACGAATATGATGTGGACCTAATTGTCTCTTGACGTAAGGTAAAAGTGAATCAAACGTGACATCATTCATACTTGTCTTTTATATGAACAATGTCCATGACTGCGTTTCCGTCTTTAAGTATTGGGAAAGAATCTGCCATCACATTCACGTTATTTCCTTGTGGACTAGTCAAATTCCCCACACCATATACATTATCTTGCATTCATATGGAAATATAGTACCTAGGGTCCTTATCCAGTGGCCATCTCGTTGTCTATGAAAAGGGGTACTTAATGTTGGGTTGTTTCAACTTGTTTGTGTGATGTTAATTTTCCCCCAAAATCCTTAACTTTATGGACAAGATGGAGTGGTCCGGTGAATTGAAATGCATGTAAAGAATATATGACCCCATCTCTTGTAAAGAACCCAGTAACACGTTACATTTTGGTGGCAGCTGGTCAAGGGATAGGGTACATACGTAATTATTTTTGATGGATTTGTTAGAATTTGTATTTTTGATTTCAACCTCAGTTTTATGCTTCATTAGGGTTGTTAGTGCACAAGTATAATACACGTAGTTTTAGATTCAGGGTTTGATATACAATCAAAGGTGTGTGATACAGGTATAGAGGGATTGACAGGAAAGAAAGCCCCAGAAACACATAGTACAAAGCAGTCTGCGGGTCAAACCGAGCAACACACACCAGGTTACTTGCTGTATGACCCTGATGAATTGGACAATCAGGACGAGAAGAATAAATATAAGTTGTTTAGTCCATGTACATCAGCTACACGTCTTTTGGTTTCTACCGAGGAACACAGAGAGAGGCATTCAACACCAAGAATTAGCTTGGATACTTCAGAGACAGAATACTATACAATCTCAAAAGGAAAGTGTCAAAGGATATAATGCCTCCTATTTCACGGAGACCATTGCTAAATTTCATCGTCAGTGTTAGTGACGGTGATGCACATGGTAAAACGGTTATGAAGCCTGCTACTTTTGATGGCATTTGGTCATGAATTGACTGTAAGGCACACATTGAGGCATGTTGCAATATACATTCTTGGAGTACCAGACAAAAAGGCTATACCTAGCAGCGTCGCTTAGGTGACAAGCACAAACGGTTTAGGTAACATGAAATTGGATGACGTATGTGCTTATGGAGATCTTTGTGAGGCTTTAGAAGCGAGATTTGCCCCTGCAAATCAGACTGAGCTCTACAGAGCTATGCTTAGAGAGAAACGCCAGAAACCCAAAGATACTTTGCTGGAACTAGGAGAAAGCATTCGGCGATTGGCACATTTAGCGTATCCGACATCACCTAGAGAAGTTACAGAAATGATTGCAAAATATCATTTTGTGGACACACTCAACGACTTTGACACGAGACTTAGAATACAGCAATCCAGACCCAGGACTCTGAATGACGCTATCCGACTTGCAGTCGAAATAGAAGCATTATGTAAGGCAGAAAGACAACGAAGGCAAGATATCGGTTTTGCCTAAGGAGCTAATAGTGTCAGTAATGAGTCTAAAGATTTGGATTCTAATATGCATGTGAATCAAGAAATCAAACAACTGCTTGATGAATTAAAATCTTCTTTAAAGACTCCGGGGGACAAAATAGCCCACTTGACTCTGTCTAAAGAAAACACAAAGCAACACAGCGTAAATGAATTTACGCCTTCATCGCTGAGTTCTGGTAATACTTTCCCTTTTTTAAAAATGCCACAATTGTGGAAAGCGGGGACATAAAGCAGTAGACTGTTACAGCAAAAACAAATTAAGTCCAAGAAAAAAAGAGTATGTCCCAAGTAAACCAGTGGAACAATTTGAGACACGATCAGATGATAAAGGGTCCAAGACTGCAAGTGGTACAATCACTCAAACCAGAGCAGATATTCAATCTGGATTATTCACTGAGGCCACTGTCAACCAGGTCCCTTGTCGTTTATTGGTTGACACAGGGGCCACTATGACGATTTTGTCGCATACGATATTTGAGAAAATTGAAAGCTCAAGAAGGAATGAATTGGCCCCCGTTACACAAGAAATAGTGTTAGCAGAGGGAGCTCCATTGCAGACAAAGGATAGGTGTAAGCTCCAAATATTACTGGGACCTTCTCATTCGATCATGACGTGGTCGTTGCTGATATCAATACTGAGGGAATATTGGACCTAGATTTTCGTAAACACCATAAATGCCTCGTTGATGTATCAATGGGCAAACTATGTGTGAGAGGAATTGAGCACGAGCTACAGCTCAAAGGTCACCTTGGGAGTTTTAAAATAAGTCTGAGGGAGAGTGAAAAAGAAGGCAAATTTGGTCCAGCTGATGACTATTCCAGCTCATAAAGTTCGGTGGATGAAGACAGGTGGGAGAGCAAATCAGAAACAGGCTATATCGCAGATTCTGAGAATGACGGTGAAGAAAATATTGAAGATATCAGTTGCAAAGATGAAGTCGATGACATGTTAGCCAAACCAGAAGAGGAACACGGTTTTCATACCGTTCGAGGAGAAGTAATGAAACGTCATAAACCGTTGGTGGAGGTAGAGTTCGATCCTTCTTGGAAGAAAAAGATCGGCGCCATGGAAGACAGCAGAACCCACACAACAGGATGACGATTGACCTACATTACCCGGAATCAGACGTAGAGCAGAAGATTGATTGATTGATTGACCTACATTACCCGGAATCAGACGTAGAGCAGACGATTGATGGATTGATTGACCTACATTACCCGGAATCAGACGTAGAGCAGACGATTGATGGATTGATTGACCTACATTACCCGGAATCAGACGTAGAGCAGAAGATTGATGGATTAATTGACCTACATTACCCGGAATCAGACGTAGAGCAGAAGATTGATTGATTGATTGACCTACATTACCCGGAATCAGACGTAGAGCAGAAGATTGATTGATTGATGTTTTCCGCCACACTTAACAATTTTTCAGTAATCAGTTGGCACCCAGTTATTTTTTTATTGGTGGAAGAGAGAACCCAGATACAATGTACCTGGGAAGAGACCACCGACCTTCCGAAATTAAACTGGGAAACTTTCTCACTTATCGACGCGAGCAGGATTCGAAGCCGCGCCGACAGAGGTTGGAGGCCGTGTGATTTTGAGCGCGATGCTTTAGAAGTGGAAGCAACAGATAGACCCAAGCGAGAAGAGACCTTGGATGGTCGATGATGAGAACAAACAGGTATCCTTGCAGCATTGCCCAGGTTGCAAACACCAGGTAATTATGTTGGATGCTAGCATTTAGACACAATGGATCAGCCATCAGAAAACGGTACGGATCACCAGAATATATCAAAAGGACGGAGAGTGTGTAGAGAAGTTGGAAGAAGACATTTGGAATGATTAGGAAACACAGACATTAAAAAGACGAACGATATTCGTAATTGTGTGAGGCACACACAAGACCATTTCATAGGGAACATGATTATTTAAAAAGGAAAATTGAAGATTTTTAAGTATTTATGTTAATAAAGAAAATACATTCCTTTCTACAGATTTTGAATCTTAAATTTAAAAAAGTGTTTGTCTTTTTAGATTGATAAACATGCGGGTCGTATGTATACAGAGGCGTGGATAGTATGACAATAATTATGATATATTAGGTCCATGTCTTCCAAACGCAGACGGGATTTATGATAGAATAGTCCAAGGAACTGATCGCCCCTTTGGATAGGCATGGTCCAGTGGTATATAAGAGCCTGCAGTAGGAAAATCAGTCAGTCTGATGTGAACCTTTCTGCTCTACATAACTATGCATTCAGTTTTTCCTACAAATGTGGAGTTGTTTAGAAGATTTTTGAAAATTGGTCAATTTATGGGAGTTTTTGTCCCGCCCTTAATATTATGGGGGCGCAGGAGTCCTGAAATTTATAATTTATGTCCCCCTTGTCCTAAAGGTGCTTCAAACCAAATTTGAAAAGAATTAGAATGATAGTTATCTAGAAGTAAAAAATGGTCTATTGTTAATGCACTATGGACGACGACAAATGCACTCCAATAGCAATAGGTCACCTGAGCAACTTAGGTGACCTAAGAAAGCTGACACCTTTGACTCGAAAATCAGTAAAAGCTTTCTAGCTTTGACCAAAATGGTCGATTGGGCAGTGCCAGCAGCAGCAGAGCAACTGGTAATGTCCCGGGCTTGGCAGGCCTGGGGTGGATCTGGCCTATATAGCAAAACCAATGAACGACCAGAACCTTTCCGAATTGCGTCTCTGAACGTAGGCACGATGCGGGGCAAGTCTAATGAGATTGCAGAAGTGTTGTCTCGTAGGAAAGTTGATCTCCTTTGCCTTCAAGAGCTAGACTAGTTGGAGGAATGAGGGATCCAGAAAAATAAATGCAAAGGACTCCAAGTTTTCCTGGTCGGGAAATAAGAAAGGAACAGGTGGTGGCAGAAAGACTGGAGGATAAAATGTTTGAGGTGAAGATGATTTCGTATCGGATCCTCATTATACGGATTTTCGTGGGTAAGAAGGTGTTCGCTGTGGTGTGCATCTATGAACCTTAGCTTGGCCTTAGTGAAAATAAGAACAGCTTTTATGAGGAAATCCAGAGCCTGATGGCTCCCATCCTCCGAGGGATTGGAATGAACATATAGGAAGCAGTCCAGGCGGATACTAGGAATGGTATGGTGGTTACGTCGTAGGTCAGTGTAACAAAGAAGGTGAAAGGGTGCTTGAATATGCAGTCGCAAACAACTCCCTTTTCAAGAAGCACCACAGACACCTAGTCACATTCCAATCTGGAGATGTCAGTACAAAGATTGACTACATGCTATACTGTATTAGTTTCAGAAAATATGTGATAAATGTTAAAGTCGTTCTCAATGAAGAATATGTCTTACAACACAAGCTAGTTGTATGTGACTTCAAGGTTCAGGCTATGTGTAAAAGTAAGCACAATTTTACCCCAGGCAGACGACTGGAAACTTAAGGATTCAGCCTTAATGCTGAATTTGCCATGATTTTTCCATTGAAGGTGACAAGAACCAAGAAAGATACTGTTGATGGACTGTGGAAAGTACTGAAAGATGATGTATATGAGGCTGCAACTGAGGTATGTGGTCTGTGAACTATGCATCAATGGCGAAAGGAGACCTGGTGATGAAACGACACTGTTCAGGCGTTGTTTCAGGAACTGGAATGCAGGTGGTAGCAGGGAAGACTATAATGCTGTTAAAAGTATTGCCAAGCGGATTTTTCATCATGCAAAAAATAATGCAGAGAAAGAGCTTTTCCAAAACATCGACCTAAAGACTGGAGACATTTACAAGCTAGTCAAAGAAATGTATCGTGACAATAAGATGTAACGGGAGAAAACCCAGTTAGGAATTATTAGGGCAAACTATCTCTTAAGGTAGTACTCTACATCGTCATAATGGCTGACTTTCTTTACAAACATGGATGAAAAAATCGATATCAGCAATATTAGACTTTTCCTTTTCCATTTAAATGCCTAGCCAAGTATATCAGTAGGTTAGAATACCAACTGCTGAACTGTAGGTCGCAGGTTCGAGTCCAGCAGGGGTTTTAAATTTTATTCAGATTACCTTCTACTAAAACTGTTTTTTGACAAAATAAAATAAAACTTAAAAAATTCAACTTCAAAATATTATTGTACATATCTACATCAAATTATCTGGTGTAGCATACATCCTTAATGAGAAAACCAGGAAACTGGCATGGAAACAGCATTATGACAAACTACTATATGTAGAATTCCCTTAGAACCAAAACGATATTACAGAGGAACTTCCTGTTGAGGGTCCAAGTGTCCCAATCACAAATGGGACGATAAAAAAAACAGTCAGCAAAAGCTTCAGGTCCATCAGGCATAGTGGCAGAGATGACAAGGCCTACTGGCAGCACTGGTGTTGCATAGCACTTAAACATGATCTCTCTGATGGCATTGTTTGAGAAGAATGTATTCCAACAGAATGGGAAGAAAGTTACATAGTTTATACAGAATTTTTCAAATGCCCCTTGTATAACAAACAACGTAATGTATTTCCCATTTTTTATTTCTCATTTCTCTAGTGCAATGTCCCTGATTAACTATAACAGAAATTTGAAATGTACATAAAATTAATCACCATTTCTGTACCCAGATATCAATCTATACCCATTGCTATTCTATGATGGTTGATTTCAGTGTTTAAAAAAAAATGCATACTACTAAAAATAGATTCCAGAAACAAATATGCAACTCTGAAACTTGAATAAAAAGATGTCTAAATTATTGTAAAAAAAAAAAAAAAAGAAAAAAAAAAGAAAAGGGGGCTACAAAACAAAATCTGATCAGAAATAGATCACAACTTTGATAAATTAAATACAATATAAAATGCTCATTTAAAAGTTTCACATAGCTCTAGACTGAAATATGAAGAAAACTTAGCGACATCACATACACTCTCATACAAATTACAATGCTTGCTGATAATTTTGCATGTTCAAAATAAAGATCTTCACAACTAAAGTAATCAATGCCTCAAAATAAACTGCACACAACATTAAACATTTAAAGTAAAATAACGAAGCCAATTCAGTAAATGACCCACTAGCCGCCTGCTGTCTGAGATCACAATACGAACAGTTTTACTGTGTATAAATTCATGATAAAATGTAAATGAATGAAAGTTGTATAGTAATGGTAAACCCTACTTTTAGCAATCTGTCTCCCTACCCAATTTTCACATAAAAGAAATGAACATATGAATAACAATTGCTAGATGTTACAGTTTACATGTGTGTCCATTTCTGTCCTGTTTCTTGCAATCAAGGACTGGAATGATTAATGACTAATAACTCTTTTTACAGCAGGTTGCCATTAACCCGAGGTGGGTTTGTGTCAATGCCAACATAATCATAAAAGAAAAAAGCAAAATAAGAAGTAAATCTTCCCAAGCTATGTTAAAAAAAATCTTGTAAGATACACAGCAAAATGTAACAATGATGCGCTAATGATTTTGCTCATTCACCACTAAATATAGATACTAGGTCACAACACCAAAACTGTGTCAGTCGACACCTTTTATCACAGTAGTAAACATGACGTAAATGAATGGACAATTTCTGTTATGATCCTTATAAACAGGAACAGGAATGACAAATTGTAACAAAGACTTGCAGACTGCTGACCAAGTTCTTCGTTCTGTATCCCATGAGACAGTCGAACAAAATAGTTTGTAAGCATATTTTGGTAAAAATCCAGACTAGAATGTTACAGACTCCATCTGTATAAGTTCAACACGTTTAAGTGAATCTGGGATTTCACAACTTCCACAGCAACCTCAAATTGTCTGACCATACTCTCAGACAACATGTGTCCCAGATAAGACCTGGTGTTCCTATTTACACCCTGGAACCCAGCATGTGTCCCAGATAATATGTGGTGTTCCTATTTACACCCTGGGACACACTGGAACCCAGATAGCCTTTTTCTGTTCATTTGCTATCACAGTCTTCACTTGCTGATGCATTTCTGCCAAATTGCCACCTTGGATTATAGCTGTAAAGAAACAAGTAACTGATATACACAAAAGCAGTATTAACCATACCAGAGGTATGTAGATTTGCACGTTCATTAGAAAAAACTTATAAATCTATGCAACATCAGTTGAGAAAATGAAGTTTTCTCCCTATCAAATTTTTCTATTTCAAACATGAATTTTTTTTTCATCATAAAGATCCATATTTATGAGTATGAATAAATTATTGAAACTCTGACTTTAATGTAATTTAACGTCTTCATCATGGTGTCATATCAATTCTAGATGGAAATTTCCTAAGCTTTCTAAGGGGTTGAAAATAATTTTTTTATTAAAATTCTGTGAAACCAAAGCCAAAACGTTTACTGAGGAATCATCATTGTTCGTGGGGGACTGGTGTTCCTGGATTTCGTGGGTCACTCTTACCCATGAATTTACCTGTCCTCCAACATTTTTAAAACCAGGTAGAGTTATCTTTCAAAGTGAGATCATACCACTTACCCACGAAATTACGTCCCCATGAACCAGCAGAATTTTGCTTACCCACAGACATTGGCCCCCACAAATTAAAATGATGCCACAGTATGCTTTTAATATCATTTTTGCATCCTCTCAACGCAAATTAAAGAATTTATAATCCATCTGACTGGCTAACAAAGACAAACTGGGTGCTTTACATTGCAGAGAGACAAGTCTACCTGAGAACTGGTGCTGGTAGTCCTTTTCTAGCCTCTGGAATTTATCATACAGATCCTTGGCAGACTTAGCACTGAGTTTCTGGGAATGGAACTGGGGGTCAGTGATTTCCCTACAAACGACAGATAATACCAGTTAAAACCACAACATATCCATACATTATATTGGTAAATAGATATTTTACCATGGAACATATACTGTAGCTCTTTTGTGATATTTTGATGAGAGAGAATTGATTTCCAGGATGTCATTCCTACCTTAACTGTTTGTGAGACCTGTGTCTGGCAAACACAACAATTGGGTAGATCTGTAATCTGTGAAGTCGCTCTATGGCAGATGGACTGATGTTCAGCAGGCAATGCTTCCCCTGTGGTAAGAAAGAGTTTCATGATCTACAGTATTAAAATCTGAGTTCTGAAACATAAACTTTAGAATGGCTAAACAAACCCACACACATGGTGTTAAATATGCACAAATATTCAAGTACATTTAGTACAGATATGTTACAAGACTTCAAATTTTGACACAATTGGTTAATTCATCATCAGATCTTTTCTATACAAAAAGACAGACACTAGATTAGCTAATTCATGATTGTGGCAAATTGTTCTTGACCCCTACAAATACCATAAATTTTGTATATGCGCTAACACAAGTACACATACACATACCTGATCACAAATTTCCTTAATGATTGCTGTTCGGATACACTGGAATTTGTCCTCCTCTAACCAGTAGTCAATGTAAATACCATCTGCTAGGCCCTGCTCCATCACCTGCTTAGTCGTCTGCATCACAGCTATATACCACAAATATAAAATCAGTTATTTCCTAATACTGCTGTAATGAAAACACACTACACATTTAAATGTACATGCAACTGTTATCAAAAAAAGTTTCTAATTCATGCATTCTATATTCCATAGTATATATATATATATATATATATATAAAGCATGGAACATGAAATAAATCTTTTTTAAACCAAGCTAATACTCATGGAATTAGTTGCACTGTGACAGAAACACTTGTCTCTGTGAGTTAGAACAGTTTTGTTGATGTGATTGGTTATGAACTCACTAGGCTGCCCTGTGCTGTACTTGTCTGGAGATTCAGCCACTAGTTTTTTGATAAGGGAGTCTGCCAGTGGTGCCAACAGTATCACAGGCCTTGTATCCTTATCTGAAACATAGCATAACAAACATGTATTCTGAAATAAAGACCAAAATATTGACATCAAATATCAAAGTCAGAAGTTAACTTTGTTCTCTATCTAACAAAGCTGTTTTACATGTATGTATACTTGACAAAATTATCAGAGAATTAAAAAAAAAAAAAAAATCTACAAATTGTTTATAAATACTCTTGATACTTACATTCCATCCTCTCCACCTTTGTGTATTTGCTGAATGCCAGGTCTGCAAAATAAAAGACAGTCAAAAACCTCAGTTTCTCATTGAAATACTCTTTACAGACTTATTTTTGAAAAAGTTTAATATTCATTATTTTCACAGTGGGCCAGAACTGTGAAATGAAAACTGTAGACAATATAGCCTTGTAGAAACATAACAAAGGTTTTGCAAAACAGGGCACCCCCTATCAAAATGTTGGACTGTAATTCCTGCAAGTCTGATGAAAAAATTAGTAGTTGAATCTTGTACCCAAAAATGTTTGAATTCTCCTTTCACCTTTGTACAAGGCACCATTCGCGCAGGTCTGACATACTTTGTTTACATAACCAAACCAACAAGATTGCTACGTGTAGCAATGTCCCCCATCGCCACAAAAAAAGTTGAGGAACAAAAGTCCCATAACTCCTGTAAAATTTGTCGAATCAAAATGATGGCACAAAATGATCAACTACATATTGTGACAAACAATCCTACAAAATCGGTTAAGAGGTTTCAGAAGAGTTGTGTCCACACAGTGTTCCTATAATGTAGCATGTACAAATTCAACAAAGTCCCATAACTTTTGTAAAATTTGTCGAATACCAATGACGGCGCAATATGATCAAGTACATATGGTGACTAACAATCACACAAAATTTGAACAAAATCCGTTAGGAGGTTTCAGAGTACAAACGAAGGAACCGGCAAGTTATTTATCACACCTCAGACAAAATTGTTGAAGTCTAATTCGTCAGATCTTGTTCACATGACGCTGTGAAAAAAACTGTATCATGCGAGAAAAATCCGTATTGAGCGAGTAATTTTTTATTAACGGGTTCGAATTGCGACCCGTGACAAAATTGGCGAAGCGATAAGTTGTATGACATAGACCCCCACATATACAGTTAGAGGTCTTTGACGTGATAAATTCGTTACACGGTTAGTACACCATGCATTTTTCCGTATCAGGTCACTAACTAACTGTGTAACTAATAGTATCCCTCAAAGATTAAAACTGCCTTTAAACTGAGTAAAGGTTGATTTAAAACAAAAGTCCATGACATTAATCAGGAGCAAATTCAAAATTGTGCACTGTATACAAGAATGTGCAGACACAAAGTAAAGGATGTGTAACTGTTCTACGACATTTTCCTACCTTCGAGAAGTGGTACCGAGTCACTGGTGAGTGAGGTTTCAGAGAAGGAGTTGAACTCCCGACTGTCTTTGGAGTTATTCCTCTTGTGTTTAGCCTTCTTCCTGAAGAAACTACTTCTGGCAGATCCAGACATACGTCGAGTGGATCCCCGGGTCTCCTCCATGTCGTGGAGACTTAAACTCTCAGAATAACTTCTCCTCAACTCCATCTCTAGCCTGCAGAACAAATACATGAATTAAAATAATTCTCAGTTTTAAATTGAATTATACGAAAAAATCACTTTAGACTTGTTACATCTGACATATATATGTGCCTCTAAAATACAGTAAAACAGATAAATTCAATTTCTTTGAATCTAACAAAAAATTAATATATACATGCAAATTCATAAAATAAATTATAATAAATTCTATATATAGCAGATAGATATTAAATCACATGTATGTAAAAACTTTTAATGAATGATATCAATATATTTTTTGAGTTTCAGTCAAAAATATATCATACATGCCCTGGAGATTGCAAATTTAATTCAGTGGAGTCATGAACTTCTGATCAAACAACAATTTTTCTATCATTAAAACTTTGTTGTTTGTGGAAAATGCTTTTGGCAGACTTACTTGTCTTGACTTGGAATGATTCCTTTGTAGTTTAGTTTATGACCATCATCATTAACTAGCCAGGCAAACCAGTTGTCTGGCTTTCCATCATAGAGTGTATTCTCAATCAACATGATGTCATCCTTCTTAAAGCTCAGTTCACCATCACCCGTTGGCTTGTGGTCAAAGTGTGCCCTCACATAAAATGACTCGCTGTTAAACTGGTTACACAATTGTCTGTATTCTGCAAAATTTATACACATTTTGAACTAATAATTGCTTTTCATACAAACAGCCAATGGGCCTTAATCCACCAAATTATCACATAACAAAAAAAATGTGTTGCATTTGAATAATCTTTCATTCAAACTCTGATGAGAACTAAATGTAGTCAGTTCTTCATTATCTAAAGTGATATTCATTTCTTTAGACCACAAACGTTTTTCCATCATAAAATTATGCCCTTGACAAGTAACTTTTTTCATTAACAACCTCATGCTATCTACAGTTTCTTTTATCTCTCCAATAAAAATTCATGGCATAAAAGATAATTCTAACAATTTTACAAGTGACTTTGAACTTGGCCAGTTCACCATAATCCAAGGTCATAACAAACCCCGAGGACTGAACCACTGACCCAGGGCCATTGAATTTCACAATTTTGGTAGCGGCAACCATGCTCAATATAATCATGCATACAACATTTCATACATTTTCACTATATTTGCCATAGAGCCACACCCTACAATCTAAGCCTCTGACACAGGGGTCATGAATTTCACAATTTTGGTAAGGGCCTCTATGTTCATTATCACTATTTTATGTTATCAGTTTAATTCTTTAATGTCCAGGAGTCTTCAAGAATTTTAAAACAGAAATAATGCACTTTCATTATGCAAGCCCGAGAGCCCCATCAAAGCACCAGAATCCCTGACCCAGCAGCCTTGAATTTGACAATCTTTGTAAAGGACTTCATGTTCATTATTACTATGCACCTAGTCTGGATGTTTGATGTTAATGATTCATGAAGTTGTTTTTTAAATAAATAATTCAATCTCACTATGAATCATAGAGCCCTCCCTTCCATGAATTTAACAACCTTACTACGCCCTCCAGTTTGTTTGATGTCCAGGATTCAAGAAATCTTTTATGAAATAATACATTTTCACTAAATGAATTAATATTACAGCTGCATCTTAGCACCAGAACCTCTTATTCAGGGGTCATAAATTCACAATCTGGTACAGGATTCTTATGCATCATGATTAAGTAAACGAGTTTGCTTGATAGATGTCCAGAAGTAAAAACATCTTCAAAGAAGGAATTTGTTGTTGGTGAGATTTTCCCCTATCTTCAGCCACCTAGGGCCATGAAATTCATATTTTTGTTACCCTTACCCTTTATATGCTATATACCAAATTTGATAAAAATTGACCCAGTAGTGTCTGAGAGGAAGTTGAAAATGTTCAAATGTTAACACATAGATAGAAAAAACCCAGATTAGGTCTTTTAAATGACTAAAATGGCCTAAAAGATGAAGTTTATGAACATCAGCTCATGAACGAGAATTCCAGTGAATATTCTATCTCCTTCCACTACTTACTTGCTGGGTTATATTGTGCTTGCATTCTGATGAATGCACAAGGTTTGTTTAGTTCTGTTGAGGCCTTTTCTGGGGTAATTGTTAAAAAATCAACATTGTTGTACTGAAAAAAAATATGAAGATAAATGTAGATTATTTCAAACTTTTACAAATTTCTTTTGCAAATTTTAAAAACAAAATCACTGTTTACAAGAAGTTTCCGATATTGCAAACCTCTGCCAAGACTGGCCTAATCTAACAATAATTTCAGGTACAATGCTTTCAGATTACTAATCTCATTCACAGATCATTTCCAAAATGAAATTGCCTCTTGCTATTCATTAAATGTGTCTTTGTAGTAATTTGAGTAAAATCCCAAATGTAATTATTTTGCAATCTTTTCCACAAATACCTATCAAAACGATCAAATCATAACCTCCTTGTTCAAAGAAATATACTTTAAAGTTTAATCAACCATGAAGCTCTTACCTCCAGGATTTGATCTCCACACCTCAAGCCCTCATGTCCAAAAACACAGCTGTTAGGCTGAACCTCTTTGACAAATATTCCAAAGTTTGCTTGACCAACAATGGATATATCTAAGCTCTCATTGGGCAAAGATTTCCTTTTTGTTAACCATCTGGGTGGTTCAGATGGCAAGTCAGAACTACAAAAATAAAGCCCAGCTTTATAACGACAATGCTCTTCTCCACTAGGCGGTTTAAAATTTAAAGCATCAAAAACTTCATTGAAAGTAAAAACTGTAAACCATTAGGTCACATCAAATCAATTCTCTGGTTCTCAGACACCCCCCCCCCCTAAAATCGGCCGCTAACACGAGTTTATTGCCGCCCCGGGAAAAAAATTGCCGCCACCCATATTTTATCCGTCAAAATAAAATTCATGTTTTGGTGCCAAAATAGTAAAGCGTCTTCCTGAATGAGACGTGCTGCTTAGTTGATGTAAACAATATGGTGACAGAAACAGTTCTTGTCAGCATTGAGATTATTTTTAACTCAAAACAGATTGTTCCACGGACAATTATACTGGTAGACTTGTCCTTGACAGTTGATACGCTTTGCAAGAAACTTCTGGGCGGTGAATTTAAAAAAATTGAAACCGTGAAGGAACAAATTGATGAAAGCAAGGCCGAGTTGAAGTATGACGTTTTCGTAGGTCGAAAAAAAAACCGGCTGACAGCGATAAGATTTTTTCAACAGTGAAAATTTCTGAAGTGGTTGAACTTTTTGGGAAATATTTAAAAGTGAAATTGTCTGAAAAAAAGACTGATTTGCCCTCGTCAGATGAACCTTTGGCACAGAAAAAGTCGGTGTTTGCCGTTTTGCTGGAGGCCTGGGAAAAACTGAAACTACCTCAAAGACCAAATGAAAATAATAAACGGTGTTGAATACCATTTGTAAAACTCTAACTTTCTTCACAACACAAAAAAACAAAACCACGGATAAAAAATCCCTACCCATTTGTGACATGGAGATAAACTGAAAAACTAAACCCCCTACCTACCTACCCATTTTTAAAAAAAACAATTGTCTGAGAACCAGATAATCTATTTGATGTGGCCTTAATCTTCATGTTATTTCTGCAGACTGCAATAGACAATAAACATCAACTCAGAATAATGCCAGCTGCAACAAAACCAACCTAGGAATCCTAATGTGAGTGCTGGACTTTGAGCCGATCTTTTTGCTTCTTCTAAATGTGTCAGACTCGGGAGAATTCATTGGAGATGTTCCAGTGCTCTCCCCTGAAGAGTCAGCTGCTCTGTTGTACTCTGCAAGAATAATAAAAATGTTAGATAATTTTACAATACAAACTGAAGACTATACAATACACTGAACTAATATCTTTCTGTGATATGATAGCCTTACCATCTGGGTTGAACTGGACCAGTAAACTGAGTGCATTTCCTGTTTGTCGTAGGAATTTAGCTGCCATATCTTGTGTGGCTGTTCTCATGTTTATTCCACAAATCTGCATAATTATGTAAATTATTAGTTTTAGTTTTCAGTATTCAATGAAACTGATGTCACTGCTGGTTCAGTACAATAAGTTTAGTTTAGACTTCTATGAGTGACAATATCATTTCTGAATTATGTAAATGCTTTTTGCCCTTAATGATTTATTGCAACAGTTAATACATATAAAATTGAAGGGGGGGGGGGGGGATCTAACAAAACACGACAAAACCAACTTACAAATAATATTTGTTTTGCAAGGTCAATAAATCAATGTAATGAGACTTCTAAAAACTGTACCTCCAAGGTCAATAAATCAAAGTAATGAGACTTCTAAAAACTGTACCTCCAAGAGTTGATCTCCAATGACCAATCCACCCTTCATGGCCAGACTGTCTTCTTGTACAGAGGAGACAAAAACCCCTCCATGGGGACCACTCCCTATGGAAAATCCCACAAACTGAGAATTCCTCTCTATGTTGATCTTCCTTGTCTCTCCCATCAAAGGCCTGAAAATAATCAAAGGGATAAGGAAGCCTGATATGCAAACCAAAAATCTCCCCCTTTTTCCAAGAAACCAGTGTCTTCCATGTGTGTGTAATTCACACCATTAAGCAATTATACAACCTAAATTAAAATAAAATATCAGTGCTTATTTTCCAGACAAAAATCTTTCAAAACTGATTTTTCATGTTCATAGTGCTTTAAAAGTTATACAACATACAATAACATTTTAATTTCTTTGTTCAATATAAATTAGAACACTTACTTATTTGACTACAAAGATATTAATAACACTAATACACATGTTCTACCAAGATATCAATAACACTAATACACACCAAGATATCAATAACAATAATACACACCGAGATATCAATAACAATAATACACACCGAGATACCAATAACACTAACACACACCAAGACATCAATAACACTAACACACACCAAGATATCAACAACACTAATACACACCCAAGATATCAATAACACTAATACACACCAAGATATCAATAACACTAATACACACCAAGATACCAATAACACTAACACACACCAAGATATCAATAACACTAATACACACCGAGATACCAATAACACTAATACACACCGAGATATCAATAACACTAATACACACCAAGATATCAATAACACTAATACACACCAAGATATCAATAACACTAATACACACTGAGATATCAATAACACTAATACACACCGAGATACCAATAACACTAACACACACCGAGATATCAATAACACTAACACACACCGAGATATCAATAACACTAATACACACCAAGATATCAATAACACTAATACACACCGAGATATCAATAACACTAATACACACCAAGATATCAATAACACTAATACACACCGAGATATCAATAACACTAATACCCACCGAGATATCAATAACACTAATACCCACCGAGATATCAATAACACTAATACACACCGAGATATCAATAACACTAATACACACCGAGATACCAATAACACTAATACACACCGAGATATCAATAACACTAACACACACCAAGATATCAATAACACTAATATACACCAACATATCAATAACACTAATACCCACCAACATATCAATAACACTAATACCCACCGAGATATCAATAACACTAATACCCACCGAGATATCAATAACACTAATACCCACCGAGATATCAACAACACTAATACACACCGAGATATCAACAACACCAATGCACACCGAGATATCAATAACACCAATACACACCGAGATATCAATAACACCAATACACACCGAGATATCAATAACACTAATACACACCGAGATATCAATAACACTAATACACACCGAGATACCAATAACACTAATACACACCGAGATACCAATAACACTAATACACACCAAGATATCAATAACACTAATACACACCAAGATATCAATAACACCAATACACACCAAGATATCAATAACACTAATACACACCAAGATATCAATAACACTAATACACACTTCACCAAGATATCATACCATTAATATACCATTGCATCTCGAGAAATTTTCACTCATATGGAGATGTCACCCATACCGGTGAAAGGCTTCAAACTTAGGTCTATGTTCATCGCTTACGGTCATTGAGCAGTGAGGGGTCTTTAGCATGCCACACCTACTGTGACACAGGACATCCACTTTTAAGGTCATCTCGAAGGACCCGTGACATTCACACCTGATGCTAAGCATTTGGCGATGGAACTTTTACTACCAGTTTTAACGACTTAAGACTGTCGCAGCCGGGATTCGAACCCTGACCTTCCACATGCGGGGTGAACGCTCTACCTCTAGACCACAGTGGTGGTTTAATACACACGCTCCACCAAGATACCAATACCACTAGTACACATGTTCTATCAAGATATCAATACCACTCGTACACGTTCTACCAAGATATCAATACCACTAGTACGCATGTTCTACCAAGATATCAATACCACTAGTACACATGTTCTACCAAGATATCAATACCACTAGTACGCATGTTCTACCAAAATATCAATACCACTAGTATACATGTTCTACCAAGATATCAATACCACTAGTACGCATGTTCTACCAAGACATCAATACCACTAGTACACATGTTTTACCAAGATACCAATACCACTAGTACACATGTTCTACCAAGATATCAATACCACTAGTACACATGTTCTACCAAAATATCAATACCACTAGTATACATGTTCTACCAAGATATCAATACCACTAGTACGCATGTTCTACCAAGACATCAATACCATAGTACACATGTTTTACAAAGATATCAATACCACTAGTACACATGTTCTACCAAGATATCAATACCACTAGTACGCATGTTCTACCAAGATATCAATACCACTAGTACGCATGTTCTACCAAGATATCAATACCACTAGTACGCATGTTCTACCAAGATATCAATACCACTAGTACACATGTTCTACCAAGATATCAATACCACTAGTACACGTGTTCTACCAAGACATCAATACCACTAGTACACATGTTTTACCAAGACATCAATACCACTAGTACACATGTTCTACCAAGATATCAATACCACTAGTACGCATGTTCTACCAAGATATCAATACCACTAGTACACATGTTTTACCAAAATATCAATACCACTAGTACACATGTTTTACCAAGATATCAATACCACTAGTACACATGTTTTACCAAGATATCAATACCATTTTTACATGTTCCACCAAGATATCAATATCACTAAAATACACATACTCCACCAAGATACCAATATCACTAATATACATGTTGCAAAGGTTTAAATACCACTTATACACATACAGTAAGTATTGATTGTGTTCTTACTTTCTCCTTCTGTGATGAAGAGACTCTGTACTAGTATCTGGTTCTTCGGAATGGCTCGGTGATGTAGGACTAGTTCTTGCTGCAACTAAAACACAACACAACATTAGAGACCAGATATCATGGACTCCAATATGTCCCTTACTTCAATTTTAATACAACACTGGTATACCCTTACCAACTTCCACAGAGCCTGAGTTCCTGCTGGGGTTGAAATTAGGTATGTAGATCCGTTTTGAATTATTTTTTGGATAGGGGGGCTTGACAGATCCATCAATGTCTGACACAGTCCTTTCGGAGGAAGCTCTACTTGGAATGTAGCTATAAGGATCACTGGTAGAGCTCATGACTGAGGGACAAGGTGAATTACAGTAGTCAAAGGGAGATCGGCGAGGTTCAATGTCTGGGAATGATCCGGGGGGTGAGTTATAGGCTGGGGAAATAGATGGACTGACAACAACTGGGGCACTTGTTTGGCTGCCATGGACTGAATAATGAGCTTGGGGTCTCACAACCAAGGAACTGCCGCTGTTTAAAAAAGCAATAACAATTTCTACTAGTTAATGATAGTTTTTGTAACTTGACAAAAATAAAACTTAATTACAAATACAATTTTTTTTATCTAATATTTAACTATATCTATAGTGATGACCTCTATTTGTATCATTAGTGAGATAATATAAAGACTTAAAATTTACTAGTATATTTACCTGTTATGTTGCATTCTGTTACTATGAACAGGATGCCTTTCATGAAATGGGGGTGGTGAATTAAATGCTGAGAAATCACTTCGTACCACAGACTGTCCAGACTGGTATTCACCCATTGGCAGCCCTATCCCACTCACAGAGGAGTCATTTGAGGAATGAAGCTGACTAGAATTGAATGGAGACAAGTTAACACTGTGTCGATGTGCCCTGTCCTTTTCCACAGATCGGGGCCGATTCCTTGGCCCCCTGCTAAGTTCCCATGCCTCTCTTGGAGGGACATTGGGCACATCATAATGGTTGTGGTGACTAGAGGGGGGTCGCTTCTTTGTTTTTGGTGGTAAGTGCCTAACATGATTATGTGGCATGGCATTGTCAGGGTTAAACACAAAAGGGGCTGGATTAGGATGTACACTAGAATTACTGTTACTGTGTAGTACATATGGTGATGATTTGGTATTCATTGGGGGAGAGTGTATTGGGGAGTTGGAGAGTTTTATTGTAGAGTCACTGCCTTGTGGACTGTGACAGGGGCTCTGTTTAACCGCTTTATGTGAGGCTTCCGTTCTCTCTGGAGGGGTTGGGGGGATCTTTTCAGATCCTTTTGGGAAGAAATTGAAGTTTGTAATAGATGGTCTGTCTGGGTATTTCTGTGGAGAAGGCATCATGACAGTTCCTTGTTTCATGGGCTGCATTTTGTAACACTTAGGCCATGTTCCACTGTTTTCATTGTCAAACTCACGTTTTTGAACATTTTTTCTCTGCACTGTTCCATGATTTGCTTTTGGGTCTCCCAAACTGAATTCAAGCACGACATTGCCATTTATTGTTGAAGTTGGTCGGGAAGATTTATGTCTCTTATTGGTGTCATCATGGTCATGTCGATCATGGTGTTTAGATTTTGGCTTGAAAAACTTCCCAATAGCTTTTTCAATCCTGTGGCTATTTTTAGGTTTATGGTTGTCCAGATCCTTTTCACTTTTTGAACCTTTCACAGTCCAGTCATTTGACCCTGGACTATTGTTCAGGTCATCTGTCTGAGATGTGCTAGTCTTGACCTTGCTGGTACTTTTTGAGTTCTCTAGTGCATCATTTCCATCCCACATGTGATGTTTCATGTCCTCACTCTTCGAGAAAGTTGGCGATAGTTGAGTACCGGAATCCTGACATATTTCCTTATGATTGAGAGGGATGGGAGAAGATCCTGCGGAGTTGAAGGGTGACATTTGTCTCCACACTTCTATAGATACAGGGTCAGAACATCCCTGTAGGAGCTTCATAAGTTCTGTGGGAGTGAAATTCTCCACTGATGTGCCATTCACCTGAAAATTAAACATAGCAATTCTGTTTTCAATGAGTGTTTTATGTGTTCTCATATCAAACAAAACCATTTATATGGATGTTTTGCATATTCATGATGCTAACACTTTGTTAGCCAGTGATACCAATTTCTGAGTTCACACTTACACAGATGATTCTGTCTCCTGTGGACAACATGCCCTCCTTGGCTACTGTGGACCCTGGGACAATACGAGCAATGTATAGGCCCTGCTCGATGTGTATACCCATATCTACAATAAAATTCAAGTAGCTCTAGAAATATGTGATAATATTTCTATCTTACACAAGAAGATCTGCACTTTCTGACCTGTTAAACTGAAACCTGTATATACTGACCTTTTCCCAGTGACAAGTTAAGTTGAATGGGCTGCCATATTCTAGGTGTAACACAACGCCGTCTCCTAACCAGCTGAAATTGTACCAGATGCTATTTATAATGACATACTCACAACAACAAAAAAACAACCATCACTCAGTAATAATTAGTAATAACATATACCACTAATATCAACTTGTATATGGGTAATTTCTAGTCCGAGGTCAAGTAAAAAGCAAAAAAAATAAAAAATAAAATAATAAGACAAAATAATAAAATTTAAAAATTCCCTTACCAGTGATACATGTGATGAATTCTTTAGAGATTGGAGAACAGTTCGTTTTTCAACATTTGTGACATCCATGTTGTTGATCTTCAACACCACATCACTGATCCTGGAAAAAGATTTCAAGATACATATCTAAGTGCTATGGTTATATCCATTTTAGGAAACAAAACTAGCTTTTTTCACAGCATTGTTTTAATCTTTAATTCCATGGAATGTTGGTAATTAAATCTGACATATAAGATCCATCTTATGACATAACTTTAAGATTTGACCATCCAAATGCAGAGAAAATGTTAAACTGAACAGAAAAATACACTGTATTAACAACTGCTACAGTGTAAATATCACAAATCAACTCATGAAGGTGTCAATTTTTCATGATTGCTTGGAAGTCCATTATTGCATGTTTAATGCATTCCACAATATAATAAAAAGAAGCTTTTTTTTAACTACAGATGTAATTTGGACATGACACCTAGGTTTCTGTGAAGGCTTACTTGAGCTTGCCGTCTGCAACACTTCCTTTAACAACATGGTTGACATACACTGCATGATCATTTGGAAGCACAGGGTCATCTTTCCCACCCACAATGTCAAAACCAAGGTTATCAGGAGTTAGGCCCCTCTGAAAATTGTTTTTCAAATATATGTAAAAACTGTAATAGATACAACTATTGTAAGAAAATGTCAAAGTTTGAGAGTCCATCAAGATCATAAAAGCCATGATTTGCATCTAAAAGTCATTCATGTAAGAATTGTCAAATGGCAGATTGTTTTTCAGGTCCTTGCTGAACTGCTCCAAGCAAAAAAGAAAACAACAGATTTACCGTCTAATACATAAATAACCAATTTTAATAACATTGTAACTTTTTCCCTATTGGCACATGATGTTAATGCTGTGTGTTTGTAGAGAACTTTATTTCAAAATATGTTAATCCCATAAAAAACATCTGATAAAAAATTTAGGCCTTACACTTTTTGTTTACAAAGCTCTGTAGATCTAAAATCACAGGCACACAAATAGTAAATCAAAATGTTTCATCACTTTATCTTTATTAAACAGCAGGTCCCACTGACAAAAATTGGCACAAGTTAGTGTTTGATGTTACCACATCTCGATTTACGAATTAAAAAGTTTTTCACAGGGAGCTGTTTTGGTGAACCAAGTGTGAGATGGTTTCAGTAGCTGGCATTGAAACCTATTATCTCTGAACATCATGGTTACAGATTTCAGTTAATTGTAGACCTCAGCTGTTCTGGCACACAGAGAAATGGTAGGGGAGGTCAAAGTTCATATAGATATACATGCATCTTTTTTGTAGATTATCCAATCTGCAGAGTATCTCATCAAATTTTTTGATCTTGAACCACAACATAGAATATGTTTTTAAATCCCTTGTTGCTAATCACACCTAAACATTCTCATGGGAATTCACCAAAAAAAAAAAAAAAAAAAAAAGAAGAAGAAGATTTTCAGAAACAGTAGTAATTGGTAAAATAGGTTGATTAATTATAAGAAACTCTCTGGTCAAATATTTCTGCACTTAAAATCCCTAGACAAAACAATCTTGGACAAACTAGAGTGTTGTTTTTTCAAACCATAGCCCATGTCAGATATCTACATTTCTACACCAAAAATACATGTTCCACTTTTCATTCTGCTGTTTTCCTTAGATATTGACCATCTCTCATGTTTTTCTTATATTGATTTACTGGCCCTTTAGTATTTTTGGTTAAAGTACATACTTTGATTTTTTCCCTTCTATCTTCCATCTATGTTTTTTGTACAAATTAATCCACCCCTATATTTATAGATCCTTCCCTTCACTTACAATGTCCACCTGCACTGTCTCAGTTTCCAGTTCCTGCAAATCAGCATCAATGGCAGAGTCTCGGCTGTGGTTGTGTCCCACTCCATTCAGCTGATTTTTTCTTGCCTCTTTCTCCATAATTGATTCATATTTCTCTCTGAAAAATTAGGTATCAATTCAAATGCAAAACAACTTTCTACAGTTGTGCAATCCTGTATAAATAAAGGATATCATTATTACAGTGCTAAGGTATCATTTACAAATGAATCATGACTGAGTAATATTGATTTTGAATTCCCCCTCATCTTCAATATTCAAAGGAGAAAAACTCATAAATTATCAATGTCCAAATAAAAAAAAGTACAAATTCACTCACTACAAATAAACCTTCATAAAAAAATATTGATGAGTTGTAGAAATCTTTATACTGATTAGTCTGCTTTGGTGCAAAAATGAAATTTTGTGGAATCTGTCCAGCTAATAACCCTAAAGTCCAACAAATTACAATCTATTGTGCACCCCCACCCCCCCATCCCCATCCTCTCAATGAAAATAATTGTTAAAAAGAAAATTGGCAAATCCTCTAGTCGATAAAATGCTTGAGTAACAACAAAACACTGCCTGGCTTTGGGAAGTTGTCATCTATACATTAACATGCAAAAACTAACTGACAATAAAAATTTGTGATTCATGACGACAAAAAACCCTCCCAGCTGATTTCTCATCTTTGTTTTCTGTATCATTAAACTCAGTGCACCATTTTCCCTGCATCATTCACTCTTGTGGCTTACCTTAATCTCTCCCCTGAATCTGGAAATACTGCCCCTGAACTCCGACTATTACAGACAGATGATAATACAGTACTGTACAAACATACATTTATCTGCAGAGTCAGGTGCACTCTTCTCATACAATAGTCTTATCCACGCAGCTCAATCAGGTGAATTATCAAACATGACATTTTGATGTAATTTGATTTTTGATGTATTTTCATTAATTAGTTCTCAAACATCAATTTCAGAATGTTTTTCTTCTAGATATATTAGACGGGTTGGTACAACATGAATGAGCTTTGTTTGATATTCACAGGAATACAAGCCCACACACACATTTAAAGACTCCAAGAACATCTTTTCATTCCATTCACAGAAGATTTACCTTCTTAGTTCTAATCATTTTTGAAGGGAATAAAGAACTGAGTTCATTTTATGCATGAAATGGCTGTTGATTTCCATATTTTGAACAATTCTACAGCATAAGTATTTCATACTTTCATTAGCTACAAAGCATTTTTTTCTATGGAGTTCATTTATAAATGAACTAGACATGCAAATTTGCTCTTGATTTGATTGGAAAATGCACCATTTTGACATGTATTACAACAAAGAAATTATTAGGAGCAAAGCCTTTGATCCAATAACTAGATGATGTGCAGCAAGTGGCAATAACAGTCCTATCAATAGCCAGGTACACACTTGCACGCACGCACACACATATAATAATACACGTCCACACTTAGAGATTGTTTATTCTAAATTTAGTCTGTTAGTGTATCAAATTTGTCAACAATATAGAATATCAATATTTATTGTTTTTGTCATAGTGTGTATAGTATGTAATATTTGTTTATAAATGTAATATATGTCTCTTGATAAAGACGTGGGGTTTCATCCAAAATTTGAGGTTTTTAAACAGTGTCGTGGCCATGCTTCTACAAATTTCTTTTCTGGCCTTGTATCTTTTTAGATCCGACACTTTAAGAAAGTAGGATGTTGGACTTTTGTTATGACATATTTTGCAACAACATAATGCACAAACTAGTTCTTTAATCATGATGCACACTCTAAAATATTTGTATGCTGAATAGTAAAAATTACTAATCTTTGATTTGATATTTTTTGGAAGTCTTTGTACACCTTCTCCTTAAGATTTGTTTCATTCAAACAACTACTTCTGACTTAAATTGTAAGATATTGCAATAGCCTGAAAATCAGGATCAAACAACACACTAGCAGCTTCCTCCTATAAATTGCATGTATACATGCAGTGAAACATTTTTGTGCTGTGAAACAAACCTGATTTCCTTGAGCTCCTTGCAGGCCTCCATCTTTTCTTTTTTGATGTTGTCATAGTCTCTAAGTGCCTGGGCTTTGTCACTGACAGCCCTATCCCTTTGGTGCCTCAGACTCTCACACAAGGAGCGGATCCCTTCTCTTTCCTGTACAATCTTGTCTCGCTCACCAAGGGCCCAGTCTCGGTTCTTTTTTGATTTCTCTGCTTCTGTTTTGGCATCTGCAGTGGAAGATGATATGCATACAAGACCTTATATTTACATTCACTTTGTTTTTACCTTAACATTCTCACTGAAACTGGAGGTTGACATCTCACACTTTAAAGATTTGAAATAGGCTAATCATTATGTATGAATACACTTTTTTCATTTCAATCATTATTGAAATGCAATTAAAATCACTAAAATAATTTCCATACGGATCCAGCTAGGTTAGAATAGGTCCTCAGTACCCCTTGCTTGTCCTAGGAGGCAATTAAATGGGGCGGATGCAACAAAAAAACAACAAGGGCTGGTATCACAGTCAGCAGGTGTGGCACGATAAAGATCCATCCCTGCTCAAAGGCTGTAAGCACTGAGGATAAGCCTAAATTTTGCAGCCCTTCACCGGCAATGGTGACGTCTCCATGTGAGTGAGAAATTCTCGAGAGGGACATTAAACAATATACAATCAATCAATCATTAAAATTGAAAGCATATGAGATAATATACCTTGAGCCACCAACACTGGTATATTCAAAGGAGCACATTAGCACTCCATGATATATATGCTGGTGTGAAGAAGCTGGAAGTATGGCATCTCATATGATACTTTCAAAAACTGGAGGACATTTCTTAAATAAAAGAGCTCTTGTCACAAGTATCTTATTCTTAACTCTACATTCAAATGTGTTGAAATCAGGTGAAGACTCGGGATATTTTTTAGGTAAAAGGGGATGATATGCATAACATGCAGATAAAGGTGTTAGTTTTCTTCATAGTTTGCACAATATGACTTGAAAATTTGGTATATTAGATGCAACACTTTGGGTGGCCGTAATAAAAATTCTAACTTTAGAAATGTGAGGCAATGCAAGAGACAAATTTTATTTAACTGAACTTTTTGAACCTTTTTATTGGATTTCGATAACAGATGATTGCATCAAGACCTTAAAAACTTTAAAACATACACAATTTACATGTGGTATGAAAAAAGTAATGCATCTTTTCCTCTCATTTGTGAATTCACATCTTTATGCATCACCAGGTAGATTATATAAACATCTCCATATGGAAAACGCAACACCTGCCCCCAGTCAGGAAACAGGCTGCCGGTTCTTCAACTTAGAACATAGCAATAATCCTCTACATACTGAGTCTGTGGAGAATATAATCCTTATATTCCAATGATAATGTATTCTTCCCCTATCAGAAGGGCTTTCTGCTCAAAGAAAATTGGAATATGGGGTCATGGATTGAATCACTGTGTAAGTAACTCGATTTATTTTGGGATGTATCTTTTAAGATATTGCAAAAGATAATATTAGACAGACAATGAACCATTTCAAAGAACTACATGTTACAGAGACTATTTCCTGCCCTAAAATCAACATTCAAATGAGAAGCATATCAATTAAAACTAAAGAACTTTCCTTTATTTCAAACAGTAGCTATTATCATTATCTAGTAACGATGTCATGAAAATGCTGGTGTATATATATATATACACGTAAGACTCTAAAGTGCGATGGTCTGCGCCAAAGTGCAATGGTTTGTTAACGTTACGCACGCCAAAGTGCGATGGCCACGCCAAAGTCCGATGGTGCGGAGTTCAGTAACGTTTGTGACGTCGCGTCATTGTGACGTCAATCTTAATGTCTTTCAAAATGAAACCAAAGAAATGCAACATGGACGACACCAACGGCAAGGTATACAAGGTTGAGGATATAGTGAGAACGGCATAGTACATTTGTTGTCGAACTCTCTACTTTGCCCAAACATTCTTTGATTCATGATCATTTATTACTTGTAACGCACACATAATACAATCCTGGGGATATGCTATAATGCCAAACATTCAATTCGATTTTGCGTTGGAAAATTTCGTGTTTAATAACACGACAACTAGATGGTAATGAAATAAGTTGAACTTCTTATTTTTTATGCATGGATTTTGCATTGATATTTTAGTGAAACAACACACGGTTGGTACAGTCTGTACCAAAACACTGTGTCGTTTACAAACCAATGGATTTCGGCGTATCACACCATCGCACTTTGGCGTGTCAGACCATCGCACTTTGGCGCATGAGTGTGGACCATCGCACTTTGGCGTGTCACACCATCAGGGTTTGGCGCAGACCATCGGAGTTTGGCGTGACCATCGCACTTTGGAGTCTTTCGTATATATATATATATATCTATATATATATATATATATATATATAAATATGAAATTGTAGGAATTGGCTAGACTAAATTTTGTGATAGATACAATTGTACACAACCAATGAAATTAATACCTTGGTACATATTTTCTGTAAGTGTCAATTCAATCTTTTTTTTGCTACAGAACAGTAAACATATATAGGTCTAAATTTTTGGCACTTCATGTAAAGCTAGAGGGATGTTGAACACCAACACATATATATACTGCAAGTCAACTGCATGTTTCTTCAATATTTTGTGGGCAGACATTAGTTATGTACTTAAAATAGTCCTTTATGATTTATATAGTTTGTACACTTTTGCTTTTTAAAAAAGTGTGTTTTTCCTAGTATGAAATCTAGCCCCCTCTTGACACAATATCCAGATTTTTTTATCTATGTTGGCCTTCAAGGCTGGAGGAAGAAGATACACATCAGCTACTTCAACATCAGGTAAACCTCTAACCAGGAAACCCTCTCATCAGGCGATAAAGTGCACTCAAAATCTGGGTCCCCTAACTTCATTATGGTTAACACAAAAACCAGGTCTCAAGAAACTTTTTAATGTTTGAATCCAACTCCACAAGGCAACTATCTCTGCCAAAAACACCGAAAATTAATGAATTTGTTTATCTTATATTAAGGCATTGAGATAATGAGAACAACCTATTGTTTTCTAGGTATTAAGGCCATGACAAACACTTAGTGCATTTCATTTTGTACTTGTTTTTATTCTGTTCTGATATGTTCCAGATTTTCTGATATTTGATATTAGACATTTATCAATCAATAAAACATATATTTTGGACCCATTCCAAGTTTACGTTGAAACTGAAAGTAAGTACAAAGCCACTAAACAGACATGACTTGGCAAGTCCCACTCCAAGATCCATTCCCATGTTGTTTTTTTCCCTTGTGATATTGTGCAACTCTACCCCATCAGAACTAGAAATCAACAAGATCATATATACTTTTTTAAAAGAAAACATTCAAAACCGATGGTTCATCTGGTAAAACAGCACACTTATACAATGTCAACTTTGACGGTCTGTTATGTCATTAAAACTCTTCTCTGTGTATTTTGTGATAAAGTCAGATTTCACTTAGTAAAATGGCAGAATCTTATCACTTAAAAACCTGAATGACACAAAGTGGGTGCTGTAAAATAGTTTATCTCTGCAGAAATGAGTCACAGACCAAATTAACGGCAATAGGTTGAGCAATCCTGGCTGCTGTTTCATTCTCTTTAATGGAGAGATATACAAACTCATGACCATCTTGTATGCAGAAAAAGCCAGAACAGTTTTATTTAGGTCAATGATTTTATTCTGTTGACCAAATTTCTCTCTCATAATTTTTCTGTCTCCTGTCTGTTTCAATATTTAGTCTACATCCACTTTCTCTTTATTGAGGTATGTGTGATGCTTATAATGGTTACAATCCATTCAACATTGAAGTGCAAAACAAATCTGACAATATTGCAACAGGAAATTGGGGTAATTTAGGATAAAATCTAGACAGTGGTGATTTCAATTAGTTCTTTTCCCCATATTGTATTTCTAGTTTTTGCTAATTTTAAGGGCCAATGCAAGTACAACCATGATAAATCCAGTCTCATATTCAAAACAGAGCAGAAATTGTCCAGTAATTGCTTTTTCTTGTTTATGGGAAAATTTATTACCTACGAAGCCTAACACAGATTATCCTCAGTATAACACCCATTTCATGTTTGTAAACAAAATATTTTGTATGTATCATTTAGTGTCAGAGCCCAGTCTTTGTTGCTCTAAAGTCTTAACCTCCATTCTAAAAAGGAAGGTTAGTCTACTATTATAACAGTCTTTCTAATTTCTGCAATTTTCAGTCGATCGGCCAAAACCATGAAATTAAAACTGCAATGAATATAACTTACCTGTATAGAGCCTAGCTGTAACATTTATACATTAGAATGGACACCCCCCTAAAAAAAAACCTGTGAAAATAACCAGCAGGGAATTCAAACAGTATACAAAAAAGAGAAGGTTCTCACCTGTCAGGTCATGTTGCAACTTCTCAATTATCTTTTTCAGTGCCTCTGTTTCTTTGGACACTTGATCAATCTCCTCTGCCTGTTCCTTCTGGGTTCTCTCCCTTTCATAGGTTTCCCGTAATATCCGATCACGATCTTTAATTGCCTCGTGTCTCTCTTTGCGTGCAATGTCTCTTTCTTGTGTCACCATTACATAATCTTTTCTGAAATCATCTCTCTGATTTTCGAGATCGTCATTTTTAGATTTAACATCACCATACCGTTTTTGTGCATCATCACGTTCTTTCTCAGCTTCATCTTTATGCTGTATTGCTGTCAATAACTCTCGCCTCAACATTTCAGTTTCCTCATCTGTTTTCTTTTTCTCCATTTCAACAGCCTGATTTTTCTGTGTCACTTCATTTAACTTGTCCTGAAGTTGGTTAATTTCTTTGTGAACACTGTCCCTCTCTGCCCACACAAGATTATATTCATTCCTTGCAGCATCTCTTTCTTTAACCACTGTTTCATATTTCTGTTTCTGCACAGCAAGTAGATGATTCGAGTCCTTCATCATTTCATCTCTCTGTTGCGTCACTTTTGCAAGATCTCGGATTGCAGATGTACACTGTTGTTTGAGAATATTCCTGTCCACCATCAATGTGTCTCTTTCTCTTGTTAAGGCTTCATTCTGTTTCATAAGTTTGATATTTTCATCTTTACACAAACCAAATTTAGCCATAAGGTCACTGTGTTTAGTGAACATTTCTGTGTATTCCTTCCTTTGCAAGTCATGGTCCTCTTTTAACAATTCATATTTTTTCAAAGTTTCATCATACAATCTTGCCATTCCATCAGTGGACCCTTTCTCAGAAATAACTGTTCGTAACTGTTTGCGTAAATCTGACATCTCCTGCTTGTCCTCATCTTGGAGATTTCTGTAATTCAGTAACTCCTGTTCCAAGATCTTTTTCTCTGATTCCAACTTCTTGATTTCTGAATGAAGATGTTCAATCTCTTCTTTGGACTGTTGGAGATTTCCCAATGTTGCTTTATACCTCTGACGATTTGACTCAGACTCTCGCATTGCCTGTTCACACCTTCGAATTGTGTCTTCTTGGGACCTCTTAAGCGACTGTACCTCACTCATGGCTCGTTCACACTGTGATTTCAGTCTGTCGTATTCGTGATGCCAGTCACTAGTTCGACTATCCCCATTTATCCCGCGTTTTCCTTTGTCTACGGATGTCTTGGATTTGTGATGTCCGTCATCTTGTTTGTATGGTAATTCATAATCATATTCATCGGATGGAATAATTCTGGTGTAGGTCTGCGGAGTTGATGGGTCTAAATCCTGGGACCTGTTTTCTGTAAAAATAAACTTCTCTTTAAAAACTCATATTGTATTGCACCATTTTCATAAGAAAAAAATTCCCCAATTGCAACAAAATACATTTCTTCCCCTAACCTACTTACATATAACTTTTATCTGAAATAGCTCACTAAATGAGTTGGGTTAACTTTACTTAAAACTGGCAAATCATATTTCCTAAAAATAATTTAGATTTATCCAAACATGAGGTTACAATTTATGCCCTCTTAACCAATTTCCTCATTCATGAAATCTCACATCAAGCTATTACAGATTATAACCATTGAAGAAATTGAAAGAAATGTACAAACATGTAGGTCAGTCATACAGAAAATTGGAGCTGGCTAATTCATCAGATTTGATTCATGGGAATTTCACACAATTCACAAACTCAGCATGGGAGTTCTGAGTCTGATTAGCAGTGAAACTTCAGATGTAAACAGACCCAAGAACATGCTTTCATTCTGACCTGGGTCAAAAACTGCAAGACACCTGCACATCTCTCTCTAGATAGCTCTCTCTTTTTCTCTCTCTCTTTCTCAGAGTAGCAGATGGCCCAAATTTCAGATGATCTTTCTTCCAAGATCTCATTTCCTGACTCAAATTTCACCTCTAGCACTGAGAAGGGGGTGAATATAATTAGCACTGAGAAAGAAGTGAATATAGAGTTGATTCAAAACATTAGGACCTTGAACATTTGAACTTGTGGCAATAATTTTGAAGTGTTCAATTCATACATGCACAAAAAGAATTCTGATACAATAAAAGGAAATTTGGGTCTTGTCACTTACCCAGGTGATGTCCAACAGTTCCCACCGTTAGACCATATTTTACTCTTGGTCTTGGACTTGCAGCACTATGGTGCCGTAATCCTTGCATGATAGTAAATCAACAGAATTTCCCAACACCTCTAAAATGATGAACACTACATGGCTTCCTCTGCCAGTGTTCAATTAAATATGGCAGTGAAGTTTTGTGCAGAGAAAAACACGCACATCCACTAGCTCAATCTGAGTGACTAGCCATATGCTGAGGAACTCTGGGAAATCTGCTCACGGAAAGCTGCTGCTGTTGTTTATTCTCATTAAGGTCACAGGGGTCACAGACAAACCTGACTGTGATCAAAAGCTGGATAATGGTGATTGTATCATGAACACAATTAACCCACATTAAAACAAGAGGGTCTCCAGGGAGTTCATTGGGAAAAGATCATGAAAAAGCCTCTGAGTTATTGAATTAATCATGCAATATTCCAAGTGTTATTAAATTAATCTCCTTTTTCTTCTTTTTTGTTGTGGAAGGATTTTCAGCACTGCTGACTTCCGATTAACACTTCATGATCGTAGTGTTTAGTAAGGCAGATTTACTTCAATGTAATAGTACTTTAAATACTTGAGAAAAATTTCTTAAGCTAAAAATAATGTGTTTACATCCATTCTGTCAGTGTTCCTGCCTCATTAGTTCATAGTCACACCATTTAATGAATTAATATACCAAAAGTGTCTCTATGAAAGACATGCACATTGTCAGTAATCAATTAACACATTATATATGTGCAATCTAGAGCATATAAATGATTCGTCAATTTGATCATAATCCCAATATAGGGCAAATAACATCCATCATTTCCTTGTCATGGATTCAAGCATATCGCTTCTGTCTGAGGTCAAAGTCCTTCGCCATGACACAGTGCCACTCCTGCTGCCTGAAGACAAGTGCTGCGTCCAAACTTGTGCATCAGTAGCAAATTTTGCCAATTATCCCATTAATACAGTCAAGGGCATAAATACATGCATTTTCACATGTTTCTTATCACCCCTTGAAGAGGGAGGGTGTTGTGAAATCCTTCACCACTCCCACCCTCTCCATACTAAGGTCCTAGTGCATTTGAAATTGATTTGAATACGAATAAGGGTAACAACAATCCTAATACAAACTGAGCCATGATTTAGGGTAGTATTTGAAACAGAGACCTATAAGTAGGAAATCTTGGGACAAATAGTGCTGATACTGCACATTCTCATTCTGTCACTGCAAGGCTCAGTTTGAACGATGTTGAGTGTGCTCACACTCATGACACTAGTGATCCATTTTTGTAAGATGTTATGACTTCAAGATGACAAAGCAGATAAACAAGGCAGCATACATCCTAAACTTTGTTTATAGAGGGGAGGGTTAAAAAAGCCAGAAAGAACAAAAATACTGTGCAATAATACCAGTGGTAACATCTGCTACACAAACTATTCTTTATATCCTGACATCTCCAAAAACAGCTATGACATCTTAATGTAACATTCTGTGAAGGAAATGGGAAATATAAAACATAAACTTACCAGAATGGGATGTGCTGCTCAAAATGTCCTCTTCTGAATCAGACGTTAGAGATAAAGACTGGGAATCTGCAAAAAATAAATGTATTGATTGTATAAAATTATAATCATTAAATGTGCAAATAACAAGCATAATAAATAATATACTACACCTAATCAAGAAATTGTCTAATATTGATAAATTCAGGAATTGTTAAGAAAGTAAACCAGATGTTTTAGGGTGCTACTGAAAGTATCATGGACCAATTTCAATCGAAGAAAAATCCCCTTATTGCTGCAAACACAAGGAACAAAATACTGTGCAGCTAACTCTGTGCATCACCTTTTGATAACACTGCATCCTTTTCCATTTCCAACAAAAGCTGCACTTTGTGAAAATGTAAGAAATATCATAGATGAAAGAATGTAGAAAATGAACTTAAGGTTGAATATCACTGCAAAAATTGTACATAAGACACCTGCTGCAATATGGGAGAACTTTGACAGCAGGTGTTGCAGTAGGGAGAAAGTAATTCAGCCAGAGATGAAAGGCTAATGTAATCTTTGATGAAGTTGTACAATAAAGGCATTGGTTGCAATACACTGTGACCAGCTTGTATATGTGTGGGGTTTTTTACTTACAGAAAAACTTGCCAACAAACATCCAATTAGATACCAAACAAAACTAGAAACATAGATGAATACAGCTAATATTGACTCCCAAGGGCCAATATTTATTACCATCCGAGATATATCTTGCTCTATGTACAATAACAGACAGTAACAGAGCATTGATCAAATGATGTACATGTACCCACATATATCACCAGGTACAATAAAACACTTGTCTAATCAAGGTTAACTTGCATTTTCAGACAAAACAAATCATAGAATACATAAAAAATCACCTTATTGTAATCAAGACAATAAAAGATGTCAGTCATGATGACAGTTGGAAAAAAATATCCTTTTGTCATCCAACGATTTTGTCCTTGGATTTGTTAGTCCTGACCTTAAAAGCACAAAGAAAACCATAGGAAGAGAACCCAGCTTGATTTTTCTCTTAGGTACAATCATTTTATTTTAGACAATTACTACAAGTTCACCCAGTTCGTATAACATAAACCATGGAGCTGGATGTTTAATTTATGGCTTTTTGATCCTACTCATTAAAATCTATTTTAAATCCAGTACAAAAGGTCTCCAACAAAGCCACTTACCTTTGCTCTATATGTACAGGTTTCTATAACTTTCATACTATTATCATGGTTTCCCAGGCCTGTAAAAACTTCAATCTACCTCAAGATTTACTTTTACAGACAGAAAATCTGTCCACCTGTGAAGAGCTACCTGATTTACCTGCACCAAAGTTACCTTTGCCAAACACGCTATCAATGGATGAGTGACCGCTGTTGTCCATCACTCTGGCCCTACTACCATTACTAGCCCGCAGCATCCAGTCAGCCATTAGGGATGACACAGAGTGGAAACAACACTACATTCAACTTCTCTTGGAGAAATGTAAACAAGAGCCCTGTCTACACAGGAAGACATCTCATCAATAATACATCAAAGTCCCAGGTAGAAAACACACCTTCAACTCCACAAATCAATGAATGGCCCAGTTCACTTCCTTTGCACTTTGCATACACATTAGATCTAAAACTTTTTTTTAAGATTTTATGGATCATTTGATAAAGGCTCAAAGTATGAACAAACACCACATAAATGAGAAGAAAGACCAAAATGTCCACAGCACAGGTAAAATATATTCCAAACTCGGATCGTTGGAATATTTATCCACAGTCAAAATTGAAACTGCACGTATTGGTCTTTCAAAACACTACATTGTATTCATATCTATATTACTTTTGAAACATGTTACATGCAGAATCAATCTTCAGAACAGAGCCTCAAATTCATAACCCTGACCCTATTACACTCTTATAACTTTCCATCAAATGACTGTCCTTGGCATGCAATCCAGAATGATGGGATTTCAATGCATGATAAAGCTAATAGCCTATATGAGATTCTTTGAAGTAGGACGAATTACTACAAAACAATACTTCTATAGATATAGCGTAACAGTAATTACGTTGTCATAATCTCCAAACCAAAAGATAACCTTGAAACAGCTGATTACCTTCGAAACTCTGATCTTCAAATGCAAAACATCCAGTACTTAATTACTGTGCAACTTAGCCATACAAAAATAATTAACATAAGATTGCATTTCAAATGAAGAACTTTTGATTCCAGATGATCTGTACCCGTTTCCCAGTCCAGAATACTTTCTTGGTATAATTAATCAAAAATCAGCAAGTGGCCTTGTTTCACTCAAAGGTTTATCACCCTTTCAGCTAAGATTTCATGCTTGAGACAAATGAATACAAGTACATTGATAATTCTTAACCAAAAACTATATAATCAACTTTTCAAGTAGAGAAGGGAATCCTATGCATATTACAACATCCATGGCCATGATTGATAACCAAACAAGATTCAAGGGGAATTACTCCAATTTTAAGTCCCATATACATAGACATCAACAATGAAACTTAATTATGTCACAAGTCAATCTAATTAGAGCTGTTAAAATTACAAGATTGCAGGAGAATTGTCTCCACCAGTGTATTTACCAATCCTTTCTTTTTCTTGAATTCCCACACATTCATACCATAATACACAAATTGCATGGGATATATAATTTAAATCACTGCAAGGCTGAATTTACTAGAAAATCTTGGTGGGAGGTAAAACAGTTTTCAAAGACATGGATATATGTACATCTGGTATTAAACTAAACAAAGATGAAATTAACTCAACTCTGAATTCATTGCAAAAATAATTTTTTTTTAAGTTTTGCACACTTGAATAAAAAGGGTCTATTTGTAAAATAAACTAACTTATAAATGGAACACAAAATTCTATTGTTCTGCAGCATTCACCATAAATGCGGGTGGAATATTTAGATTCCTTGATAAACTAATGATTTTGTGACTTCCAATAATATGGAAGCCAAACCAATCAAAAAGTATACACAAGATCATATGTACATGTACAGCATTGTATTCATACTGATATCATAAAATGATCTGCTCCAAAAGCGAAAATTGCATTTTATTTTAAATTCATGAATATGTAAAGAAATATACAATTAATTCATATGATACAGTCCATGTATCAGCTAAAGGAACCTTTTTAAAAATACAATTTCCCTGCTAGATCTAATGTGTGTGTATTTTGAAATTTAGTTTCTCTGGACATAGATTCTTTAATATAACACCAAATCGGTCAACCATGTGACACAAAAGTAGGCCATTCCACTTCATATTCAAGAAGTTTTCAAACATAAATTTAAAGAGACTACCAAATATTACGAAAAAGTAACAGATATAAAGGCAATGAGATACTGATTTGTTGACATAAGCACCTCCACTTTTGCTTACCTATGTCATGTGTTAGGATGAGTTGGTATTTATAACCGAAGGTCTTTTATAAATAGCCAGGTAACAATTATGTATCCACCAAAATGACACAGAAAAAATCAGAAGTCACAACACACAATTCAAATAAATCTCTCTCAAAAGACGTTGTTTTCACACAGTATTCCTGATCCCTGGGAAAATCCAGACCAGCCGATGGAGAGTGACCAGGAATGCTAATGTGTTAATACTGACAGGACTGGGTTTGACACTTTGGTTCTGGTCTACTGCACCAGTAGAATGATAAAGCACTACAGCACAGCAATCAAGCATACAGGGAAAGGCAAGTGACCCCGATACACCACAATGGAGACTGATAGCTCTGCTCCCTTCTGTGCAATCTAGGAGGGTGGGGTGAGGTAGATTAGCAGCTGTGTTGTATATTTCATCTGGGTGGCCCTACAGCAAGCTAATAATCTCCTTCTTCACTGCAAAAATTAGTGAAGAAAGAAACCCCTTTATCTCAAATGATACTTGGGGGTATAAAATTTTATAAACAATACCCAAAGTGTCCAGATTTGACATAGATTTATGATGGCATCTTGTATTTACAGACAATACAATGAGGTGACTCTGCCTTGTAACCTATATGGAAATTGTTTATGCAGAAATAACATAATTACACACACAGATGAAAGTATATGACCTTTTTCTCCCATGTACATTGAAGAGACACCACATTCTGAATCGATATCAAACTACTGGATCTTAATCTTCACTCTTGAAAAAAATCTTTTGATTTAATTTTTTTTGCACACCTCATTGAATATTACAAACATTTAATGTACTAAACAATCATCAATATAATCATCTACCACACACACTGACACACAACAAGAAGTCAGTATAAAAGTCGGTTCATCGAGGCATGCAACAAACAGCCCTGAGATATAATTACACTGGATGCATAGTCAATATTTATTATTTATGTGACCCTCTGGGTGTCCCTACATGAGTAAACATGCAATAACAAACTTCTTAAATGGATGTATCATGCCAGGGATAGTGTCCTGGACTTATTAGGCTGAGTCACAAAGTTTGGATATACGACACATGTCCATTTATGATAATTAACTTATACTCTAAATTGGTAAACATAAAGCTATACACAAATACATTAAATATTTTTAGGCAATTCGGTCTCTGCATGCATCTACAGCTTTCAGACTGATCTAAATAAAACATGAATGACTCAATTTCAACCACAGCAGAAAAGGTTCCCACAATATACCACCATGAATGATTATAGAGTCTATCAACATCTAATAACACTTATTTTCTGGTTCATCACAGTAAATTGTTACTTATTTGGGTTCTCCATCAAATTCATAGACCAAAATCTCATGTTCCTGTGCCATTGACGTTCTTCAGGATATTGCCTAATCCTGTGAATATTCATCGACATTCTTTTGGATATCACTTCATCCTTTGAATATCCATCCATTGACATTTTCTTTAAGATACTGTCTATCATGAATTGAGTGATTGCTAGTTTTGGACTTCCTGAGTAATGGCCATAATGAAGCACAACTGCATCAAATAGAGCAATGTATAGCATGCAATTTTCTTCCAATACTCTCTGGTAAATCCCCCATCAAAATTTTGCAAGCATTTTATGACTTTAAACACGATGATCGTTTAAGGACACTTAATTGTTAAAATCAAGAAATGGGTGCATGGTTTGATATATATACTTTTTTAGGTTTACTTTGCTTGTAATAAGTACAGAATTTAATATAAAATTCCTTAAAAATAAAAAATTATTTTTTAATTTTCTGTGATGCTGAAAAGTTGAAATATTTACCCTTCCCTAAATAACTTTATAAAAATTTCTCCCACTGTTTTGGATTTAATAATTGAAAAATTATGGGATTAAATAGAAGACTATCATCATGCTTAGTTTTCCAAGATGCCATACTTGTAAGAAGACAATTTGGGATAATATTCTGTTGAAACAGATCCTCTAGCTTGGCTATAAATTGGTCTCTTGTCATTGAAAGTATTTTTTTTAATGAACTTATTAAACATATTGGAAGATGCTTGAATGGCCTGCATATGACCTTCATAAGCTGATTGGTTATCGACTTGTAAAACTGAATGCAACTATAATCTGAACTTGAAATAGACCACTGCTTTATTCCAAAATTAATTACATGGGTCTTCCAATCTGTTGCATGGGGTGAATATTGGGCCAGTACACATGGTAAGATCTGTTGCAACTGAGATTAATCGGTAAGATTAATCACATCATATTTACCTGAGCCTTGAAGTTTGTCAGGATTGACAAACTATGGACTCAAAACTTGACCCACTGATAATATATAGTAAATGTAAACTGGTGCTGCCTCCCTCAGTGGCGAATTTACCCCCCCCCCCCCCCCCCCCCCCCCCCCCCCGGCTCTTTTTTTTAAATTGATAACTATGTATCAAAGCAAGAAGGAACCATAATTTCAGTACTAGTCTGAAAGCACCATTTTGAATCAATCATTTTAAACTTTTACCCGGACCCCCCCCCCCCCCTCCTTCCCCCCACCAGTAAGTTTTTTAGATCTGCCACTGTCCCTTGATAAGGTGGTCCAAGTTTCCTTATATTAAAAACTTTGCCCCTGTATATCATCATTGGTTCAGGTCTTTAATAGGAAGAAATTTCAATAATCTAAAAACCTGGTTACTGAATATCAAATTATCCCAACATGGGACAAAAGGACAATGCATGCATGCTTACAATTTTTTTTAACTTCCAAGTTCAAACTGCATTGTTTATTATATAAATATCTCAATCATTATGAATTAAACTGCATTGTTTATTATATAAATATCTCAATCATTATGAATTAAACAACAAAGAATAGGTATTTGTGTACATGTACGGAATTCTACAAAGGTAATTTTTTCCACTCTATTTTATTAATAGAATTATTCATGGAATGGAATCTGTCTTATCAAATGTTAAACATTAGAAACAATAAACTATTGACCATGCCAGCATTCTGTTTTTCAGAGCTTTCCATCCGTAAACATTTCATAACACCTTCGTTCTGACGAACAAGCTTTTGAAGTACTTTGTTTGTAAGTAAAATATCAATCAAAAACACATTTAACAATGATCCGATATACAATGAGATGCAAGCTTATTATAGCTAAATACACTTGAGAAGTAGTCAAGTGGTTACTGAGTTACATCGCTAGATAGTGACCGCAATACACGTAAAATCGGAAGGGAATCCTCCACAGACAATTGACACAAGCGAGTCTGAAACCACTGACGGACATAAAAAGGCTCTGATAACAACTCTACGTATACTTACTAAGTACTCTTAAAAGGATACGTGTTAACCATATTGTGTGAATATAAGATACAAATACATACAAATTTAAATATCACCTCAATTTCTAAGTCATATTTTTAGCTCACCTGAACCACTAGCTTAACTGAGTTTTCTGTTGAAATTTGTAAGTCACATACATTTCAATTTTTTGAGAACCATTGGGCTAATTTCATCTGAACTTTGCACAAAGTAACCGTGAGTGAGAGGAATTCAAGTTTGTTCAAGTGAAAGCCATACTACCTGCAAAAGGGAGACAATTGAGAAATAGTGAAAATCAGGGAAGACGTTTATAAAATCATCCAAAGAATCACTGAAACAGAAAAGTCCAATCTTGTATGAAGATTGAATAGAAGTCATGATCCCCACTCTTTTCCCTCCAAGGCTGCTATAGGACCATTTTGAGTTAACAGTGATTTTGAAAGTCACACCTTGGACTAAGATTGTGAACTTAGGTGAATTTTCATCCCAATCTTGTGGTCTACTAGCTCCAAAATACAGTGCACCATTAGGCCTAATGTTTAACAAAGTGCAATGTTGATAAAAGGCAGGGTATAAGACGACGTGTGACGTCATGTCTACGTTTTGACATACATCATAATACGACACTGACAGAGGCAGATCTAAGGAGTTCGTTTTATGTAACAAATTTTTTAAAAAACATCTTTGGGGGTTTTTTCACGTCAAAAAATAATAACTGCACAAATCTATTTACCATGCAGTTTCAAATCCTTGGCATATCCCACTATTCAGACCAAACAACAAGCCTCCACAGTACCTAGGAGTCACTTAAATTCGGAATAAAATATCAAAGTTACTTTTATTGTGGTTTCATTTCTAAAATTCCATTCCTTAAATTTAAGAAATCACTTACTCATTAATTTTTTAATTAACAATGCATTTTGTTCATTTTATGTGCACTATATTTTGACATGCAAGTTCACATTCCAGGACGCTCTTTAAATACGGATAATGCAAACTCAAGCTTGTTTCAAACCATGAACCAAGGACCAGAGTGGGTCACAAAATAGGAGATTAAAGTTTTATAGTATCCGGTACTATAGTCTGTAAGACTAATCACACTCAAGTGAGCAGTATGGACCATGGGTTTTTTGTAAATTTATACATTATAATGTATTTGCAGTTCAAATGCATGCATATCTCTGAATTTTTCCCATGCATTCGTGAAAATAGTCAAAATACAAAACATTAAATCCTGTCCCAATTGTGAAATAAATTCCATGTCTAACAGCTGGAAATGAAATAATCTGTTAATCACACATATTTCAAATATCAATTATATCATTAATAAAGCTTTACAAATTACCTAAGGAGAATACATAAGGACCCTTCCAAAGAGTTGCAACTCCTACCAATACAAGTGTTCATACATTTCTCTAATTTAACCAGATTATTTGATATTTAGTTCATATCTATCATTCATGCCAACTTTCTTGATTCTGATGGGATTTTCCTGATTCTGCCCTTCTTCAAATTCCTGATCGGGATTTTTAAAAATCCCTATTTTCCTGATTTTGATAATTTGTTTCCCAACCATCATATTTTGTCAATTGGGAGGGGATGTAAATTAAATTGTTACAGCTAGCTTTCTAATCTACCAATCAAATGACAGGAATCGTGTGGCATGCAATGAGTTATCAGAAATTGGTAGCGAAATATAGTCATGATTTCACAATTGTATTCAAGGTGTTTGATTTAGCTAATGACGAGCATGTAAATTGGCGGATTCGGGAGAATGGGGTATCTTTTGGTATCACTGATGATTGTGGGAAATTGATTCTCAATTTTTCGGATGGTTGATGAAGTCTAAGAATAAATAATCGCAGGTCAGCTGTGCAAGTGAGGCTTCAGAATATACCACAGGGAGGGGGGGGGGGGGTTAATGATGTCACAAGGCACAACACGACACTGCACCACATTAAAACAAAATGCACTGCAACTCAACACAAGCTGCCTCTAGTTTTTCGCCAGTTTTGAACTGGACGAAAATGAAGGTTAATAGTTTTTATAATATTATTTCATGCACATATAATCATTTTCATTTTATTATGGGTACCATTTCATGGCAATATTCTTTATTTACAAAAATTTAAAGACATGTTCACTAAACTAAATATCATGGCATATATATTCTATGATATTATGAAACATTATAGTTAGCCAGTATACACAATTTGAGTTATTCATCTGTCAAAGAAACAATTACTGTCAAATTAAAGTTGTTTTAAAGTTTACTTTGATATTTTAAATGAGTAGATGTAGAATAATTTTTGGGTATTTTTTATGATTTTTAAACAAATTATTTCATATTTCATGTGTACAGATGTTTTGTGGCAACATTCCATTTTCATCAGACTCTGCAAGACCATGTTTACAAACAGAGAGATTGCCTCCAAATTCTTCTGTAGTCGTATGCATGCACACCAAAACAAATGCTTTTACTTTATTCTAATTTTGATATATCTATTCCAGTTATGTTATGGTGTTGTGAAAAGATGCAAATGTATTATATTAATATGTATGCGATATATAATTATGTAATAATCTGTTGAGTGGATACAATTGTACATGTATAAGTTTTTCTTTCAAATTGTGCTTTTGAGTTTTGTTGAAGTTAATAAAGAATAAAGCACTTTTTGAGGTAGTGTTAATATATTGATACACTACATTAGATTAATACTTGGGAAAAAAAGAAGACAAATATTTATTTTCATAACAAATATGATAAATTTAGAGCTTTGAAAAAATGCTGTTATATAGTGCATAAAATCCCCCATGGAGATTTTTAGAAGTTGACATGTACGTACGACCATAAACAAACAAAAATGAGAAAACACGATCTACAAATTAATATATGCAGTGATTGGTTAAGGAGAGAGTGTTCAAGAAGATATGGGCATGAGAAATATTCCATCTAGATCGGTATCTTTCAATATTGGCTTTTATGCCTTATTAATAACTTAAACTCAAAGAGTTGTCTTTCTTTTTATAGATCCAAGTGCCATTTTCATGTTTATGAAGAAAGGATAAAAGCTAGTATATAGACAATTCACCTCCTATCTCTTCAAAGGGAAAGTGGTTTCCTTTAAAAATGTTCTTCTCAAAAACAGAATCATTCCCTGGATATTTTGAAACCTGAACTAAAAAGGACTTGCATACTGTACTTTTTCATTAAACTTACAGTCAGACAATTTGGATTAGACACCTGGGATAGATGTATATTATCTGTTTAATGCACCTCAGTAATGCACCCCAATGTGTGGTAATATGCAGTGACTATGGTGGTGCTGAATGCACGGAACCTTGCATTGGACTCCTACATCAATTTGACCCAAATTTCACTCCTTTTTTCCAAACATAACAATTAAGCCACAACACTTACCCATCTAATTAAAATCAGATGTTAGATCCGCTCACATACTCACTAGCGAGTATGTGAGCCGATCTAACATATAATTCTAATTAGATTGCAATATTTACCTAAGCCCCATTGCTCATACAGAGATAAGATTCATTATACTGGTTCAACAATAAGTCCTGAGATGCTATTGGACAGCTATACACTCTACACATTTCAAGATGCATCTATATTTAATAAACTGTCATTTCATTTCTAATGGAAGCAATCAATTCTAAGAAATTGTCAACCACAATCTTTGGATCTCTACTGTAAGCCCACACTGAGCTTGATTAGTAATGAAGTGCCATGCTCTAAACAAACTTGGATCTAAACATATCACATCCAATTTCGCCCAATGCTGACCCTCGAGGCAACCATCTGAACTTTGTATGTAAACTGCATGAGGTGACATTCTTATATATTCCTCTGTAAAGTTTTCAAACCCCCATATATATATATAGTCTTTTCGGAATGAGTAGCTCTCAAGTAAACAGATTTTTAAAAGCACCACCCCATTTTTACCACTTCCTGACTATCTACCCTATATAGGGAGAGATGACCCTTCGGTTGAACAAACTTGAATCCCCTTTCCTTGGTGCAAACTTTGTTCAAAACTTCAAAACTGTATGGTCACTTCATTCTTGAGATGTATTGTAAGAAAAAATTGATGTCAAACAGAAACATAGACAGATACAGTATGATATAGATACAGACAGTAACAAAATTTAAATATTCTACATGATGCCAAGATAATAGTAATTAAGTGTAAAGACAGACACAGTATGATATAGATACAGACAGTAACAAAATCTATATCTACTCTATATGATGTCTAGACAATAGTAAGTGTAAATTTACCTGTATTTGGTATAGGAATACTGTAGATTTATTATTTTACGTAAGTACTATCGCAAAATAGTGGACACATGCATGAATTTACCTTTAATTTGCATGTATAATATTACTCAGTATACAATTATGGACAGGTTGATACGTGGTTACAAGGATCCATGTTACTTAAGCAATATTGATTGATGGTACGATGTTGCTGTTACCTTGTTGACATTACTCAAAATGACTCTCTATATTACCTGCTATCAAAATGGGTCCCTATATTAACTGCTATCAAAATGGGTCCCTATATTACCTGCTATCAAAATGGGCCCCTATATTACCTGCTATCAAAATGGGTCCCTATATTACCTGCTATCAAAATGGGTCCCTATATTACCTGCTATCAAAATGGGTCCCTATATTACCTGCTATCAACTAGACTGAAGTGCAGAATAGTTACATTATATAATAACCAACAATAGTTCAACATCCACCATTAAAAGCTGCTTTATGCATATGTACACTAGAGTGTTGATATCACAATCATACAAATATCAACCTAACACTATCTCAACCAATGTCAGATCTCAGACAATATTTTCTTATATTCAAAATGTATAAATTTCATTTTTGAAGTATTCCAAGATGAAGCATTGCAGTTCATACCTCATGTGATTTTTAAAAAGGAATTTTTTTATGGTTACATTCTACTTTCATTTCTGAGGAATTCTAAGCCATCAACATAGACATATATTTATCAAGATTCATACGCACATTGTTTGTAACTGCAGCACGTGATAAAATGCTTTCTTATATGATATGAAGGTCGCGATTACATTGCAGAAAAATGCATAATCCGTTTAACAAACCAAAGAAAGACATGTAATCATTTATATTTTTCTGTATTTGTTTAAATACATAAACTTATCTTATCTTATCTATAATATAAATCAATACTTTCAAGTACGTAAAATATAGATATTATTGAGTTATTCAAACAGCTGAAAATTACCTGACCTTGACTTGTCTCCATATTTGGTAATGATTTCCATATTTGAACAATGGTAAAGGGAAATAATCCAATAAGAACAAACAGTGAAACTCCAAACTCATAAAATAAACCAATGTATAAAATAGGTAACCATTATCTATCATACTAATTTCAAATAAAAAGTAAAAAAAAAAAAAAACACCAGAAAACATGTTTTCTAACAATTTCAACGATGCTGTTAAATAGGTCACAGAGTTCGTGGAAAGCGTATATTCACACGTGGACAGGCCTGGGCACCAAAAAAAAACCCCACTCAATCTTATTGAAACGTGTCTTAATTCACTGTTGTAAATGACAAGCAATGGATTTCAATAGAAATCAAGAGGAAAACATACAGTGAATGTAAATATAAGGAAATGAATTATCTTTTATAATATTTCATTCCATTGGAGAAAATAAATAAGACACCTAGTCAGGAATCAATGGTATACCCTGTTAATCTCTAAAAAACAAAAAATACCAAAACGAATTGTGTACATCGTTATATACCCACAAAATGGTGAGGTCAAAGAAAATGACATCAAATCTGGATAGTAACATATAAATGTCTATATATACCACTGTCTAGTCAGTAACAAATCTTGGTAAAAACACTAGCATGCAAGTGCCCCTTCAACTTGCCATAAAAAACTATCCTTATTCTTTAAAAAAAATATATTTGTCATTGAAAGAAAAAGTGAGCAAGCTCACATACCCCATGCTCCAACATTGCTTGAAAATGCCTCACATAATGAATGGTAATGCTATACATTACTACAAGAACAGGACAGATGGGCTCAAAATTCTAAATTAAAAAGGGGCATAGCTCCCAGAAAAATTATTGAATTAGAATTTTCTGGGAATATGCACATCTACACAGTGTGTCCTTATAACTACAAAGTTTCATGAAGTTCTGTTGAGTGGTCTTGGAGGATTTAAGCTGACAAGAACAGGACAGACGGACTCGAAATTCAAAGTTTAAAGGGGCATAACTCCCAGAAAAATTCATGAATCAGAATTTCCTTGGAATGTGCACATCTACACAGTGTGTCCTTATTGACTACAAAGTTTCACAAAATTCTGTTCAGCAGTCTTGGAGGAGTAGCACTGACAAGAAAGGGACTGACGGACTGACTGACGGACGGGTCAAAAACGTTATACCCTTCGCAACTTTGTTGCGTGGGGTATAATAATTCAAATTACCCAAATTGTTTCCATTGTTTTATATTCCCCATAATACAAAGAAAGTAGTTTAAGACAATTATTCCTAAAATAAACAAACTTTAAAAGTTAAACTCATATTTTTATACCCAAAATGTTTGTGATTTGTCTATTAGACCAGCAGGAATATCCACTATCATTTCTATATGGCCGGGACTCCCCTTGTTTGGTGCATTGTCCTGATCCTGTTACATGCTATGTATCCTGCACTGATTACATTATTCTGCAAACAATGTTGTGTTATTGTTCATTAATTTTGCTGTTTTACAGGGAAAAAAATGTTTATAATACTTGAACTCTTCATGTTTTGATTTGTTTTTTCTTTTCATTTTGTTTCCATTTTCAACACTTCAGAGTCTAGACAGATGAACTTTTACCAATAACAGACTGGCTTCACAAGGAAATAGTATTTTCTACCTTGCATTACACATTACAGCTCATTTACCTTACATTATACTGTCATTTTAATTACAATGAACGTAAGTTAAATTAATATGGGATCACTGTATTCATGATACAGAATAATGAATAAAGTACATACTGTTATGAAAAAAGCAAAGTTCACTGAATACACAATAAACATTGATACTTTTTTTTTTCATGGACAATGAGTAATGCCCTCTATGCCATATCACCATTTGATATTGTCATTATTACAGTGTTAATGCATAGGTCCCTCGGTGATTTAATTGATATTGTATGCATATGCATGAAATTTGGTAAACAGAGGGAAAGAACAAGTTTTTCTTTTTATATGTGTCATTATGCTTTGACCTTAGTAAAAGGAAGTACAGAGAATATTGTGATGACAAATGTCAGAGAATGACCAACAGAGACATCATTATCTAGTGAAAAAACAAGGCCAAGACTTCAACAGAAGAAACTGACAGGCTGTTTAGTTATCCGAACATAGATCCCCCTTTTAAAGCACACTGAAATGACAATTATTGACAGCTGTTTCACATCTGTGAACTCCCATTTATCATCTGAACACACTACTGTCAGACTAGGCTTTGATGGATCTACTACATGCTTCCTACTAAGCTACCTTGAAATTGATACAGTGAATTCACATGGTAGTGGAAAAAAGTACATGATTCTTGCATAAACATGAAGAGGGTTTGGTATTCCCTATACATTGAACAACACGTGTTATTGAATATGATTTATCAAATGAAATCCATCAGTTCCGAATTTGAGGTGTACTCATGTGATACTCAAGTTTTATATGTACTAATACTCTTTTACAGGCAGCGAGCAAGTGCACACTCTCAGTTACAAAGGTAAATATTAACACACTGTCTGCACCTACGACATAATCAGCTGATCAATAAAAACTACCTGGCAAAATGGCTCAATGTGTATTTGTCTTCACAAATAAATTTATCTTATATGTGCGTAAATAGGATATACGAAAGACTAGGGTGTGTGCAAACTTATATGTCAAGACACATTTGTAATTATCTTGGCTCAACACTTTACAAAACAAAGGCCTTATCAACATTTTAATTTGTTTATTCCTCTGGCAGTGCTGTGTGTTCTACCGTCAAGGTTTGGAAGCCTTATCTTTGATTAAAACAGGACATGAATTCAATAGGGTGGTTTTTGGTAATTAAAAGTGCAGTGTAATAGGTTGATTTGACTGGAAGCGCCATGCTTGACTGGTTCCTACAATTATTTTAACTGTCATCTGTCTATGACTGGCTGTCCCACTACTGTAAAAATGTACCAGTTTAGTTCACTGCGTACCATGAAGCCTTCATAGACAAAACAAGACACCAAACATTGTGACAAAGGACTCTAAGAAGGAACAAAGATGTTTCACCCTTCTTATTTTGTACAATTCATATTTTCTTTTAAGGAAGGCATTTAGAATAAATTTCCAATTAATAATGGAACTCTGAGAAATAAAAAGAGTTTCTGACATACTAATTAATGTTAATTGAGGAAATGATAGGATTCTAAAATATAAGTTAAACCAAAAACAAGGATTCACCAGTGTATAATGTGCATTGTATTAATATATAAATATAGCAGAGAAGTGTTAAAATGAAGGCTATCCAACTAAACAAGAACAAGTTGTAGTCAATAATTTAGAATACAATAACCTGTTTAAAATCTAAAAAAAAAATATCAATATCTTCCTATCAGCAATAGTCCAATGACAAAATCAGATATATTTGAATAGTAGAGTATTGAATGAACAGAGATTCTAAAGCACTACAGATGAAAATTAAAAATTAGTAGTCAATGTCATAGGGAAATTCTATTCACTTAATATTTTATTACAAATCCAGCAATACTATATTGTCCTTCAACACTTCCCAAACACCTCTTGTTTATTAATTAAAGAAGCTTCGGGAAACTACACCTGATGGTTCCAAACTAGTCCTACTATCACTTAATTTCCCATCAAAAACTCAGACCTTGTATAACTAAATTCTAAATAACCTTTTATAGTATAGAGAATATTTCAGTGTTAACATGGTTGAGGAATCAGCAACTTAAAAATTAAGTTTGAAACAATTCACCAGGGTACTGATTCCCCCGTAGTCCATTATGCTATGTTCAATTTACTATTCAGAATATGCTTATTTTTGGTTTTACACAGTTTTCTTCGTGACATCATACCCCTCTCTTTCATTTTTGATTGAGACTGAGATTCAATGAAATATGATTAGCATGTTCATAAAAATGACGAACATAAAAACAACCCACAAAACTTTTGTTCATGGAAGAAAGGAAACTAGTAAATGATCTTAGATATCATTATATGTTTGTGTCCTTAAATGCTGGCTTCTTATTATTTGATCAAATAATCCCATATAAGGTGTTGTTTATAAAGTTGACACACATACAATTAAAACATTTCAAATGTATCAAATTAAAAATTGGAGAAATGTAGCAAAATATTGTGACACATGTCGTATCATATTAAGGTGGTTGTATTTCATCCCTTTAAGATACACACACATAAAACTTACTTCTTAAATATAAGATGTCCAGGGGGCTTCCTCCTACAAAAAAGTAAATCATAAGATAAAATTTTATAAAAATGTACAATTCGTTACTACAGTTAAAGTTAAAGTCTTTGTTTATTTGTGCATTCAAAATCTGAGTAAAATCCCAGACTTAAGACCAAGTTTTGACTTAAGATTTTTTGAAGAATTTATTTGTTGAAGGGCCTCACGGCATAAATTAAACAGAATTAAAATCATTCATTCATTTCATTAGTATTCAATCTTTCCACCAGAAAACCTCAAAGTGGTGTGGCCTTACAAAGTGGTATATCACATTGATCTTTTAATTTACAACACACAAAGTCAATAATCTATGTATGGAGTCAATATATATATATACTATTTTCATCATGCATAGTTACTGTTTGCTAAATCATTATTTCAGTGCAGTACTGAGCACTGATGACTTTATACAACAGCTCTACCATTCCAATTTTTATCAAATTTTACAAACACTTGATTTGCAGACCTGCTATTACATCATGACATTGAAAAGGTTTTCAACGGTTCACAAATAGCCCTATTGATTTTCGTCTGATAAATAAGCCCACCTGTGCTGAGATCCCGGGGATTCTGTCCAAGGAACATTGCCGTTAATAATTGAGGATATGTGGACTGTAAAGCAAAACACAGATTCTGGAAAGGAAAGTTCGGCTTCTGTTGGATAATTTCCAACAGTTTTCCGACCTTTTCATCGCCTCTGTGATGTTTGTTTATTTCCAATATGTCATCGGTCACAAGCACTTGGGCGCCCTGTAAAAATGGGTAAAGTCGTTCCACTTCGACCGTATTCAGGAATTTTTCGTGGTGAATTTTCAAGAGTTCCTTGTGTCTTTCCTCCATGCTGTGTGTCACAGGACATAATATAGATCACAAGCCACTAAAATCACTGTTGACATTACGAGTTGAAACGCTCCACTTCGGTTTCAGCCATGTTTAATCTAACAATGCTATTTCAAGCAGCTGATCGGAGAACCCGCCGTAGTTTCGTATAAAATTAGAAAAGGAGGGGTTGTTTTAATCTGTGGTTAATTCTGCAACAGCACAATAAATTTATTGGTCGGGTTATATTTCATACAAAAATATCTATTTGACAACCGTAATTCAATATTTACCTGACGATTTTGTGTATCTCTTATGATTCACACATATATGGAAGGCATTTGGGATCATTAATCCAGCAAAACAGTTCAATGAAAACGCAAAAATGAGAAATAGGCAAATCAGAACAGTTTCCAGGAGTGGCAATTTACTTCTGGACGTGTATTTCAATTTGTGATTTATGACACAAATAGTAGAGACTTACTAATCCAAATGTTGTAAATTCATATATTTTCCCCCAAACAACATAAATTCTTAAAAACGTTCATATTAATTTACCTGAATTGTTTACGAAAATTTAGTAGTTTTTACCAATAAATAAAAAAAATCACATCCATTTTTTAATTTCCATTTTCACTTTCAACGCTAGGATTCGCAATTTATTTGCAATTTAAAACTTGACAACACTAGAATTTAATGTTCTTTTAAACTCTCAAATTCTAGATGATGAGTTAGGTTTTTTTTCCAAGTCGTTTATGAAGTGAAAAGGGTCATCATTTATTTCCAATCTACTAGCATTAATATTTTTTATATATCTATATTGTTAGAAGACACGAGTAGGCCTATACATTATTTATTTGATGTAATGATTTATGTGTGTTGCTTGTGTTGTGTTGACACCAACAGACAAATGGACTTAAAGTGCAAGAAGGTCAAGTTTATTACGCTATAGATCAATAACAAGCACCATAACCCCAGTTTTTCTTTTCAATTTCATGATTCCCCTTCAATGTAGAAATCAAAAATAATCATAGCTCCAAACATTTTTTTTCTTACATCGCGACAAAACTCAGGAGTGAACCTCTTTCAACAGAAATTCCAAAAGATTTAATCCAGGGGTGTACAGGGTACACAAATTCTTCATTCTGACTTTTAAAGTTTATTATTAAAAGTTCATTATCAGTTTATGGTTAGCGAATCTGGAGTATCCTTCGCAGACAAGAATGTATAAAAGTCTGGACTTTCTTGACTGTTGCCAATGTTCTCCAGATTTCATATAGAAAAACTGACTCGACATTTGAGTTGAACAGCCTGATCTTGGTCTGCAAAGTCAGCTTTTTGGAATTCCATATGTTCTTCAGTTATAGGAATACTGCTCTGGCTTTTCGTATTCTAGCTCTCACATCAGCTTCAATTCCGCCCATCTTGTCGACACTTCCCTGCAGGTACATGTATCTGAAAGACTCCACCTCCTCTAGTGCCTCATCTTCCAGTTTGATTGGGTCGCTGCTGATGGTAATGGCCTTAAGGATGTTAGTCTTCCCCTTGTTACTTACACAAAGGTGGATGCTACGTTGTTGATCTTCTCCCGTACTTGTTGTCGGGTATGAGAGACAGTAGTGCCAGGTCGTTTTCGAAGTCGAGATCATCAAGTTGCTTGAAAGGTGTCCACTGGATTCCCGTTGTTGTGTTGGCCGTCGACATCATCATTATCCAGTCGATAGCGAGTAGGAAGAAAAAGGGGAAAGCAAGAACCCCTGACGAACTTCATTTTTCACCTCGAAGGCCTCTGTAAGCTGGCCCCCATGGACTACTCTGTATGTCATATCGTGATAAGAGTTCATAATGACGTTGACTATCTTACCTGGCAACCCATAGTGCCGGGGTAGGTTCCGGAGGTTTTTTTTCCAGACTGTCGAAAGCCTTCTCATAGTCTACAGAGCTGATGCAGAGCATAAACAAAATCCATTCCAATGACTGCTCAACAATGATGCGGAGGGTGCCTATCTGGTCTGTGCAGGATCTCTCTTTACGGAAGCCTGTTTCCTGGTGTCTTAGGTGAGCGTCTACTTGATCTTAATTCTGTTCAGGATGATTCTGTTGAACACTTTTATTTGTACGGACAGGAGAGTAACCCCTCGGTGATTTGCATATTTGTTAAGGTCGTATTCTTAGGTATCTTATTAAGGCACCCCTTCTTCCAGTCTGTTGGTATCTGC
>NC_079167.1:27333872-27418872 GCF_947568905.1 Ostrea edulis | reverse complement strand
CTCTAAAGAGAATATTGTTGCTGCTGCTCCTGCATGTCAGTGTAGCGGCTGACCAGTTGTTGTACGTCAGCCTGGAAGCGGCGCCAAAGAGTCTTATTAAGGCCTGCCACGGTTTGCTTAACCCATACCAGTCCATGAAGGCATCACGCTCATTCGGTTCAGGTGTATTCTTGATGCGACCCAGCAACTCTCGTTGCAAGTTAATAAGCTGTTCCCGACTACTTGCCATGTCTGCCAAGATTGCATCGTCGGAGAACCGGTTTTGAGTTCGGGATCGTAGTAGAAGCGGCGTCTTTGTGGGAACGGGGGGTAAACTTTAGAGATTGGCCTTCTTCCGGTATAATAAGATGTACACATTTTATTATACCGGTAGAAGACCAATCTCTAAAGCTTACAAAAAGCGTGAAACGATTACATGAATCAAAAGAGGGATGAGATAGACTGGAAATTCACACATTTCAGAGAAATTATTGCCACCCCAAAAAAAAAAAATTATCAAAAAGGGGGGAATAGTAATATCCATACTTCAGGTGCCTGTGCTTTTCATGTGGACAAAAACGTTTCACCTTGAAGTTTTGGTCTTCGACTAAACAAACCACTTGTCATGTTTGTTGCTGTTGTCGTTGAAGTTTATAGAAGTCGAGTAACAAATCTATAAAGTAATAATGTTATAACTCGACAGAGCTTCCATAGTTCAACCGGCAAGCAGGAAGTTTACATCACATGGTACAGTTGCTGTAGGCCCAGAGTTAGTCTATGCACAGACTGACCAAGGCTGAAATATTACGTATGTAGGCCTATACTGAGTAGCTGCATGTGAATCGGTACAGAATTGATTTTGAATTTGAAAGAAAAAGAAAGAATATCTGTATGAAATACAGGTAAGATTTTACATATTGATGAAATGCATACTTATGTAGCTAGGAAGTTTTAATGGTCCCTCAGACAGTGCTGTATGTAGAGAATGTCTTTGGAACACCCTGGATTCAAGAATTATGTTGTATTCGCATTCTATTATAATGGTAGATTCTGAATGAACAAATAAATAAATCCGGTCGTTGATTATTTAATATCCATAACAATTTACCCTGTATAGATAAATTTTAGAATAAAATGAATTTGATGACCTGTTTTAATATTAACTCTTCTGTAATTTCTTTGAGTTTGTGATTTGATATACTTGTACACGAATCAAATTGAAATGTTATCACACACACCCTGTAGACTGAGAACAGCATCAGTTATTGATTTTTCCAGTTTATAGCAAGACAATCATGCTGAGAAGCCATTTAATATATGCCCTAACAGATTAATATCTCAAAATTGCCCATCCTTATGCATACAACTGTTATTACAACGTCTGTTTTCTGACTGTTCTTTTTTTCTTTCTAAAAATGTTTGTATTTATGTCCATTTAGGACAAACTTCTGGTTGTCTGGTGGTGATTGCTATACCTGTAACAGATGACTAGGCCATCAGTATAATAATGAAGTTGAGGCACGAACTGTGGGCACGAACTAGTAGAGAGAGTTGTTCCTAAACCAGTGGCTCATGTAAGTACTACTTGTTTCAAAAATTAAGCTTGACTCTTACCTTAAATAAAGAATTAGAGGGTTAAAGGGATATTAAAAAAATATCAGATTGCTATAAAATTTACTGTGACATAAATATTGATAATGACACTTATCATGCATTCTAAACTACAATCATGTGCTTTGCCATTGTTCTTATTCATTACTTAGCTTCAGAACTGTCAGAGTAACTCTTTTAGAAAATGTCAAGTCTATCTAAATATTTGCCTCGAAAGTAACAGTTCTCCATGCAATTCATTACTGTCTTTCATAGTGAATAGAAACATGATGAAAGATAAAGGTGGAAAGAGACCAATGAAGGGGTCCTCAGCCAGCTCAGACAGAAATGTGGACAGCTATATGATCTCCCCCTCAGCTTTCTTCAAATATCTATGTCGCCCAACTGATCCAGCAAATCTGGCAGTTCTTAGGATTGCCTTTGGTAAGTATTCATATGGAGCAAGAGCGTTGTACCAGGGGCGATGATTGCCACCACAAGAAAAATATATATTTTCTTTTAAAATTATTTAACAAATATTGAAACATCACCAACTCTTGCATACTGTGAGTTGGAAGTTAGTTTTGATACACTGACTAAAGAAGATCAAATCGTGTATACCATCACCTTTACTGTGCTCTGCATATACGCATAGCCTGGCAGGAAAACTCACCTGCACTTAGGCGAGTTGAAAACTGGTTTGTAACTGGGACATTGAATATTTGTGAGATTCATGTTGTTAGTTTGAGCTATTGGGACCAGGAAAACACTGTGGTCCATACATGGGGTCTTATTATTTAGATTGAAAATACATGTATAACTGTGGAATAATTAGATTTTGTGGGGGCTCAGTTAATTTCTTGGTTTTCAGTGGTATCCCAATTCTGCAAACTCCAAACCACATCGAAATACAGAATAATCAATGTTTCAGTGTACAGCAAACATACCCACAAAATATAACATCAAAACTGCATAATTCCAACAATCCATGAAAATTGATCCCCAGGAATTGAACTGATGCGACAGTATGATATCTTTTGTAGGAATTCTGATGATGTTTGATATCCCACAGGAGAGAGGAATGTCCCATGCTGATGTTAGGTGGGGCAGACAAGATGTCTGCAGGTTTCCACTCTTCAATTCACTCAAAGTGGCCCCACTACAATGGATGTATATCATATATCTTGTCATGTTTTTAGGTATTTTATCCTTAAGTATGAATTTAACTTATATATGTTTGCACTTGAAAGTGTTGCAGTTGAAAACCTGTCATAAAATTACAAGTCTTTTCTGATTTATAACTTGTAACTATACTAATTATCAGATATGAAAATCAATATGTACATTAAACATGGTTACAGTGAACACTTTTATAATGAATTCATGTATACAATGTATATAATGAATTATGATTATAATGAATCAAAATTGTTTGTTCCTAGCACATCTAAGAATGTTTTACTGTAAACCACAGAAAACTGAAATATGTATACAAAATTAGAACAAGAAACATATCTAGCGAGTGTTTTGTAACAGTCATGTTACTTGTGTATGGTTTTTGTTGCTAACAGGTGCCCTTGGTATAACATTAGGCTTGTTTTACCGTACCAGCTGCCTGCTCTTTAGTACTACATACTGGTATGTAATTCTGTTGGATAAGACTTCCTGGAACAACCATTCCTACTTGTATGGCCTAATAGCAATTCTTCTAATGACAGTGGATGGCAACAGATGGTGGTAGGTTGTATTCTGTGTTGAGGGGGCCTCTCCCCCTCATGAGTTAATCAAGGCAGACACTGATAAACTTTTTAGATCATGTTTTCTTTGATATTTTGTTAATTTCATCTCCAGTTCAGAATTGGTTTTATCTTATACAGCTCAGGAGTACTACTCTAATACATTATGTGAAGTAGAACACATTTAGAGGTACAGTTGGATATTAACATGTTTCCTGTTATTTTAACAGGTCTTTAGATGGTCTTTTGAATAAATCCATAAGCAACTCACATGTTCCATTTTGGAATTACTTCATCTGTAGAACTCAGGTACATGACGTTTTTGTTGTACTGAATTGTCAAAGTTACATTTTCTGACGTAGTGAAGAATCTGACTTTGTTAAAGAGGCCATTAGAATCAAACTCACTTTGTTTTGCAGATTTTTCTGGTGTACTTTATTGCCGGTTTAAAAAAGTTGGACCTGGATTGGATCACAGGGTACTCCATGCAGAGATTGTCCAGGAACTGGGTCTTTGATCCCTTCAGGTATTTCATAAACCTTCATCACTTTTCACAAAATATCTTGCGATTAAAATGAAAATTTTAAAACTCTTTAATTCTTTTATAATTCTTTACTCATACAAAATGTATATATCTGAATGAGCGACTGACATTCTTATTTGGGGCATATAGTTGCACGCAGTTGAGTATAAGGCAGAGACTAAATTTTTATCTTAGTTGTAAGATTTTTTTTTGGTGAAAATGGACACAGGAGCTTACCTTATTAAAATATGAGGAAAGCAAGGAGTGATCAGTTACAGAAAATATCCATTACATTAATATGTTCTTTTTTTTCTCATCAAGTAAAAAAGAAACCCAAAGACATTGTCCAAATCAAAAAGAGCATCTCTTCATTATTTAGGCTGGTGCTGACCGATGAGCAGATAGACCTGTTTATTGTTCATATCTGTGGGTTAACGGTTGACATGTTTGGTGGAGTCCTCCTTCTGTTTGACAGAACACGACCCATTGGCATACTCATTTTGTCTTCATTTCATATCATGAACTCCACAATGTTTTCTATAGGTAAGACAGCAATGGTTGATAGAACAATATTTTGAAATATAAGGTGTATAACATTCAAAATACTTATAGATTTCATGAATTATTTCTGCAACTCCACTTGAGAACTGATTATGTGTAATTTAAACATGCTTTAATTACAGGCATGTTTCCTTATGCCATGCTTGCCACCCTGCCTTTGTTTTGCTCTGCTGATTGGCCAAAGAAAATTATTTTCAATCTGCCAAAATGTCTTCAATTTCTCATGCCAAAAGAGTCAGAAATCCAACCCAGCTCACATTGTATTTATGATAAGGAGGACATCAAGCCAGAGGAAGATAGGAAGGTGTGAACAGTGTATTCTACTGAATTACTGCCAGCTATATACATGAAATTATACTGTTATGTTTTTAACTCACCTGAGCCTCTTGTATAATAATAGGATATATAAATTCACAGAGGCAATGCTGCTTCAAATCATATAATCATCTGGGTACTGTACACAATATAGATTTGATAATTTATGCTTGTACATAAAGTATCTTTCTGTGATCTGATTAAGGTCACTATAAGTGTAAGGGTAATAAAACTGAAGAGAAATTATAATTTTTCAGTCAGGTGAATGCAAATACATGTACATGTATTTGTAATTTTTAGCACAGTGGAAAAAAATCTCTAAACTCCAAATCCCTGCCACCCACCTCACCTTTACTGGTTCACAAGATGGGAGTTATTTTTACTGTTCTACATATTGCTGTACAACTATTTCTGCCATACTCTCACGGAATTACAAAGGTAAGCACATCTAATACAACACACAAAACTAGTAGGACACAATCGTCCAGAAGTGGGGAAATATCACCAAATCATGTATAAAGATACCTTTTCCGATGATTTTGCAATTCTTATTGTGTAAGCATGAATATGATTTTGCATTATACCAAGATGTTATAAATGATAATTGAAAATTCCCCACTCGAAATCTCATTTTTTGCTTAATTGGCAGTGGTTAACCATCAGGTTTTCATTTGTTTATATGGATGAACTTCACATGTGTGCCTTGAAGGACCTAGTAAATGGCTTGAAATTTGAGTATTTTATGAATTATCACAATTATCCTTCAGGCTTGGCAAATATTGTACTTTTAGGGTAGTTGAAGCATTGCATTAATTGAAATAATGTCATTGAATAATTTAGAACATTGAAACCGGCTAGTAGAGGACTTACAAAATTACAAAATGATACCTGATCAGCCATATTTGTTTAAAGTTTGTGTGCAAGACTTACTAGAAAGTTATAGAGTCACAAGTTTTCATTGGATGACCAAAACATAATAAGAATCTTTAAATATATCAATATGGGAATCCCAATTTATGTTTAATCTGCTGTTGGAAAAATCAAATGATATACTCACCTGAAAGGCGCATGACGGTGAATATTAACCTTCTGTTTTGTTTTGTTTGTTGGATTACAGCCAGCAGAAAGTTTAGGATTATTCAATCATGTGATGGTTTATGATAATCAACTTAAAAGTTTAGGTCAAAACTTGAATCTTGGTTGTATGCTGAGGCTGACCTTGTTACAGTAAGACTGGCCATATTTCAGTTTTCACCAACACACCTCTTTACATTTAGGGCTACAACAACTGGACTAATGGACTTTACGGGTACTCCTGGGACATGATGGTCCATTCTTGGACTACGCAGCATATCAGACTTTCCTACAAAGACAAGATTTCAGGAAAAGAAGGATATCTCGACCCTACTGTTAGTACATTCATTTCTTGTATTTTGACACCGATAACTGTGGTTTAGTTTGGAAGCTGTCAACTGAAAAGTGTAGTTTTTTTTTTTTTTTTTTTTTTACTTCTATACATATATACTTAGTAATACCACAATCATCATTTGTAATTGTCTGTTTTATTATTAGAGCAGATATATTTCTTGAATTGTGAATATGGCTGGGAAAAGAAAGATATATGTTTAGTTTTAGCTGTTTAGAACAGAGACATGAGTGAATATGACACAACCAAGATTAGCAGCTTATGATTTCTTATTAATATGTTGAGATGTATCATCAGTAGTTTTCTGTAGGAGATAAAACACAAACTTCATTTGTAGTAGGTAAATTTGTAACTGCCATACTTTACTTTGTGATAGGCATTTGTTGACAAATTTGGGAGGAGGTGGAGTAGTCATGGTGACATGGTAGTCCAGTATGCTCACTGTGTGGCAGACATCTTAAAGAACTACAATATGTCAGTGGAACTTTACTTTGACATTTGGAAGTCGATGAATAAAAGATTTCAACAAAGGTTTGCTTTCTTTGCAGTGGATAAATGTACACGAGAACAAGCTTGATTTTCTGATTTGAAGTTTCTAACTTTGACAGAGTATTTTAATAGTTGTGCCACATCAGTAGTGTGTCAGTCTTGGACTAGTATAGTTAAAGAAAATCTGTTCTTTTATACACTCTTTTTTGTTCATTTACAGAATGTTCGATCCTAGAATCAATATTGTCGATGTAGAGTGGTCTCCCTTTAAAGAAGTTACTTTTGCTCTACCTCTTCTGGTTGATTTATCGCCATGGCGATCCAAATTGGCTGAGATGGAAAGTAAGCTGATAGATACCTCAAACTACACAGATGTTGTATTTGTGGCAGATTTTCCAGGTAATTGATGTCATTATTTAAACTTGATAGTATATTTTTCTCCTAATAGTTTGCCATTTGTTCAGACCACCATGCCCAGATTTATTGATGTTTTCCCATGTAATTCACATTCAAGTGTGACTCCAGTTTTGGGATTGCTTTCTTAATCGGATATTATTTGACATGTTTCTAAGAAAATTCTTGTTGAATTAAATTCTGTAATAAATGTCATTGAATTCAATAATTTTGAAAATATGTGTATTTTGGAAAGATAGAATAAAGAGGTTAAAAAAATTTTGTTCCATTTTAGAACTGCATTTGGAAGCATTCATACAAGAAGATTTGGGTAATACCAGCATCACACTGCTGTCGGGTAGTGTCATAGTAGAATTTGTGGAGCAGAAAAAGAATTTCAGCCTTAATATTGGAGATAAAATCCAGGTAAGGGGAATAATTATCAAGTTTTTTCATTTCCTTTATCTCATGATATTGAAAACACTGAACTTTTAGAGAAAAATTGATTAATTCATAAGCACATATATAGTTGTACATAATATGATGTTTTGTGTTTTAAAAGAAAGTAGTGATACTGATTGGTGCACATGCACTGAAGCTTGATTGAATACCATGATAATTAATTTTTTTATGGATTGCCTGGCAGGTACCCCCTGGTCAATTCCACAAGGTCTATACAGTATCTGAGGACCCTTCCTGTTACATGTATATCTATGTAAACACCACATATGTTGAAATCATGGAAAAGGTGGAGAAAGTTGAGAAAATAATAAGTGACAAAAATATTAGTGCAGGTAAATGGATTTTTCACTGAGCTTGTGGAATGCAAATTGAGAAAAAGAAGATCTAAGATTAAATTTCAAACTAATGATGAACTGTTGTGATTGAGAAAATAAGATGTGGTGATCTATGCACTGATTTTATTGTTTTTCATTATATTAGCTGCAGCCATCAAGAGAGGGTTATCTAGACGTGACCCGTATGCTGAAGATGTTAAACAAGAGATAGAAAGAAGAAATAAGGAGACTAAGGAGAAAACATTTTTCGAGAAAGCAAAGGAATTATTTACTAGGAAAATGAGTCTGTTTACAAGGAGGTAATGATTTCAAAGGTCATGTTTTTATTTGTAAAACCGTTTAACCTTGACTGTTGTCCCACATATTCGTTTTATGTCTTATCTTGAGAGTTTGGATTTACAGCTGGATTTTCCTGCGAGGAGCTTTAGAAAGTGTTGTGCTGCAGACCTCATTTGAAGAGTTTCTTAACAAGACGTACAGTGAGGAGGCAGAACCCAGTTCACCGGAATCTGTGGAACAAGTGTCTTAGAAACATGCAGGAATAACGCCTTTATAAATATTTACATTGGAATGAGGCAGATCCCAGTTCATTTACACCGGAATCTGTAGAACAAGTGTCTTAGAAACATGCAGGAATAACTCCTTTATAAATAATTACATTGGAATATCATTGTTTTTTCTTTACATGGAATCATACATGGGGACCAAGAAAAGAACAATTACAATTCTATTAAAGATAAAATATGTCGATCAGGGAAGGAAATTAATTGAAGTATGTTATAGTAATTCTAATCTATCATATTACTTCTATATTGTGTGTATGTTGAAACCTCTATTGTTAGTAGTAAAGTATATTGGTTAGACTTCTAATATACATGTATATCATAATATCACCCACAACTGTCTCTCATTTACAAATGGGTATTGCAACATATACACATTTTCATTATTTAAGAGGTAAATGTCAATATATTATGGGATAATGAAAACAATGCAAGCAAAATTACCCCATCCTCCCATTGTTCATTTGACTGGTTGCTTCTTTTTTTATAACTTATTTGAAAGGTCACTTGTTTGACACCATTTATGTAGGGAATTATAAACTTAGTAACATCAATGTTTATCACAGACAAAACAATAGTATATATGTGCAAATATGTACATGAACATGTATTTCATATGCTTTTATAGTATGTTTAGTGCATACATACATTTTCTTGGGCTTACAGATGTAGCCTTGCTTATGTGAAATCTTTCTAATCCACAAATTCAAGAACATAACTACATGTACAATTTGCCAATATTTTTTCTTGTACATGTATAATTGATGTACATTTATGGTGCCAAGTTTTATCATTTACGTGTATGGTATTTTTTAAAATTTACTTTCATTAACATATGTACTTTTTATAAAAAATTGATTGCGATTATTCTTTAATCTAATTACGTTGGGACAATCTGTTTATTTATGTTTAATGTTTATGAAATCCGTGCATTTTACTTATATTTTGAATGTGAGCATGTACATGTACAGTGTGTAATGTTCAGTGATTTCAAGTCAGACTCAATCTGTCTCAAACCTAGAATACATTTTATGCTAAGTTGTGCAATTTTTATACGTCCTGATCTTTAGATGTAGAATGTTACAGGGATGTCTGTACGTCCATCCTTCCATCCATTCAAGGCTTTCTGTTTCCATTTCTGTCACACATAAAGCTGAAATTTGCTGTGTAGCTTCTTTGTGGGTCCTCTCTTGCAGGAGTTTTGTCCCTTTATTTAAAATTTTATGTTATATGGAGGTACATAATTTGTCCACTTACAGTCAAGTGAGGACCTTCTTATTTCATGGAGTGTTTGTATGGGTATTAAAGATGTGCATGTGACAAGGATTTTGATTTTCTTCAATTTCCAAGAAACTGAAAACTTTTAGTTTTTAGGAAATATTACAAAGTGAGTACATGGTTTTTCCATATAACTCCTGTCAGTTTTCAAACTAAAGCATTTGTAAACATCTTGAAATTGAAGAGAATTTTAATTCCCAACAATTTTCTTTGATGTTTTTGGGAAATATTTTACACACAGGGTCTTGGTTTGTCTATCTACCTCGTACCAGTTTTAATCTAGGACCTTTTATTCATATGATACAGAAGAAAGAATGACACAGCTAGATGATGGCTTATATTACTGTAAGGGATCAATTGGATCATGCACACTCGTCATTTCCGTAACTGGTTTTGAGGTTACGGAAATAGCTGAGTAGTTACGATTTTACATAAAGATTTACAACTCCTGGCATTTTTGTACACTACTTAATCTTGTGATGGGCATATTATGTATCAATTCAAGTACTCTTATTTGTTTTTGCTTTTGAGAGCAAATTATATTTCAATCAAGAATTCCATGAATGGCTAATTTTTTGCAATGTGTGACTGATTTTCAGTAAAAGAAACTTTTGAAAATATTTGCTTTAGATGTAATATTGCTTTATAGAAATATATGTTTACACCAGACAAAACAGTGTTGTTTTTATATCTGAAAACATGCAGACAACGAATAACATTGTAAAATTACTAGTCTTCTATGGATGCATAATTTTTGATGTATGAAACAACCATGAATTAGAATCCTCTTCTTACTAAAGAATGTGATCTACCCTGCAGAGTACAAGGTCATCAACCACAAAATAAGAGACCAAGACCAGCCAAATTGCTAAAACTATGAAAATATAACTCCATGAAAAAAGGTACTTAGCAATTGGTGATGAATACCTTTAATAAGAAAAAGTTTGCAGAGATTATATAATTTGTCAAGAGGTAAATTTTTCTTTTGTCATAAGAGGGCTGTTTTAAAAGTTCACAAACACTGTAAATTACAAGAAAATGACTCCATGCTTGGGATTGTGGGTTTTACCTTGTCTAACAATTCATAATAAGTATTGAAAAGATCAAACTTTCATTTTTTAAAAAAATCTTTTTACTTTTTTTCAAAAGACATTCATTTTCAGGCACTTCTCATGTCGTTTCATCCACTTGTGGCATGTATCTCGATAACATGACTTGTCAGTGTTTTTTATTATGTTTTTGTTGTATATTTTAGCTTGGTTAAATCTGAGAAAAGTTAACCATGCAGAGCAGATTTCACACAGGGAAATAAGGCAAAATTCATAGGTGCAAGATCTGGGCAATATGGGGATGTTGCAGGACTTCCCAACACAGTAAAGATATCAGTTCTTTCATCCTTAACATGCTGATGTCATTTATACACCTTTAGAGACATGTAGTCCATCTCCAGTAGCTTTCAAAAATATTTTTATTTTCATCGATGATTTCCCAGTCTGTACACCAGATTTTTTAAATATCGCTGTGCTCCAAGATGTCACATGACGTTGCTGTTTTTAATAGCCTTTTTAATGAGAAACAATTATAAAGTGGTTATGTTCTTAATATAATCGAAATTTTCATAAAATGACATTCAGTTACTATTGTCATGTGATATTAAATACCATGTTATGAGTTTTTACAAGCTGGAAAAAGTGCAATGAATCAAAACGTAAAAGACTTTTTTTAATGAAAATGTGCAAGAACACCCATGTTCCATGAAGCTAATTTTCAAATATTCAATTCATAGCTTTATGATTTTTAAAAATTCATCTGCAAATAAGTCATTCACGTCTTCTGATACTTACTTCTATCACTTTTAGATACATGGATATATTCCATGAAGCTAATTTTCAAATATTCAATTCATAGCTTTATGATTTTTAAAAATTCATCTGCAAATACGTCATTCACGTCTTCTGATAATTACTTCTATCACTTTTAGATACATGGATATATATATATAAACGTATGTAAACACAATGCAGTGTGATAAATAATTTTTATTTTCATATTTTTTTCAGTTTAACTGTAATACACATATTCAAATTACTTTCTTATGTGTCATTGTCTACAGACGGAGATTCTGACTTAGGGCGGTCCTTCTCGTTTGTGCCTCCGCATGCATTGTCATTTTTATTGCACTCTTCTTCGTTATTAGATTCTAACTCCTCCCCCTCCTCTTCTGAACTCTCCTCTTCAGAGCTAAAATATTCGAAATTTTAAATGTACACCAAGCAGGAAAAATAAACTACTGTACAGGACAGATACTGCGGAATCATTAGAATTCGTGGTGGCTCAATTTTCGTGGAATTCGTGGCTACCCCTCACCCACGAATTTACAGCCTCAACGAATAAAGACATTCCAGAGTTATCTTTCTTACAAATATATAAATCCACGAAATTACGTCCCCATGAACTCTTAAAAATTCAGCAATCCACGATAATTGGCCCCCAGGAATTTAAATAATTCTACAGTATACCATCTTGTCTGGGTGATTTAAATGTGCAAGTAAAGAGACTGTAAAATACCCTGCTGAATTGACCAGTCAGAAGTAACAAACTGATAAAAGAAGATGAGTCAGATGAAAGTATTCTATAAAGGTAAGAGGAAATTGGGGGAGGGGGGAATGTTATATTGCCAAACCTGTCACTTGGTGGCATCTCTCCAACTCTTCTGTTTGGATTGAAGTGTTCTAGATTCATGTCTATATCTGTCAGATCTTAAGAAAGTGAAATATTCAGTTACCAACATTTGTCAGTGATAAACCTATGCTGTTTCAGTGTAGTTCATTTCTCAATATAAGCACTGACCTCTGAACTTGAAATAAAATGCTTATATATTACAAAATATGAATATAAGGAATTAATTTGTTTGCATTGTGGGGAAATAAAATCAACTGCAACAATAATTACTGGACTGAGGATTAACTCTTCCAGAACAGCACTTTATCATGATACCTTATCACGATCCACTCCACTTCTCTACAATGAGAGAATCAGAGTGGATTGTAAACCCTAGGCTAGGGAGGATACGGTTTTATGTTCCTACAGCCTCCCATCCCTAGATCTATGCTTGATCATAGTTAGAGCATGCAAATTAAGGTTGTGATCCTACCTTCCTTCGGTCTGTTGTGTTCCAGCTCTAACTGCTCCAGATGCTCTTTCTGTGTAGCTACTACCTCCGTGCTGTCTTTACACTTGGCATACTTTTCCAACAATTCTCGATTTACTTCATAAAACGTATGCCCCCATTTGAACTTCTTCAGCAGTATTTCACCCAATTCTTCATATCCTACATCACCCCAAAAAAAATTGATCTTTAAAAATTGGAATGATCTTTATCTTGGTTTAACCTACAATTTGTATCTCTTTAACCATAAAAGTCTTATTCAGAAAAGTATCTAAAATAAATGTCCTACAAGTGAATTACAGAACAAGAAACCTATGGGCCACATTGCTCACCTGATCTACTGCATTTTCCCATGTATTGTTATACCCCCCACCCCCATAAGCTGAGAAGTCATGCTGCGAACAAACTTGAATCAATACTACATGTAAATATTATGTATACTTGCATATTTTAAATACTTGTACCACTGAGGTTCTTGAAAAGAATATTTTCAGAGAGATATATTCCTGTGTAAAACTTCCAATCCTTATTGTGGTCCCATCCATCCCAGATGTCTTGATATGAACAAACTTGAATTCATACTACATGAAGAGGTTTGCAAATTAATGTGACAAATAGTACCATTGTGGCTCTTTAGGAGATTTCTCAAAAAATTTCCTTATACATGTACATGTATATTCCTATGAAAAACGTGAGCCCACCCTTCCCTCAGTAATGGTGACATAATGTACAATGTACCATTGTGGTTCTATAGATAATATTTTTAGAAACAAAATTCTTATGTACATGTATTCCTATCTGAAACTTTAAACTCTTCTTGTAGTCTCACCTTAGCCCCAGGATAAAGGTGTGTACAAAATTGAATCTATGAATCATTGTGATGCTTTCATATCAATTTGAAATACTGTACTATCGTGGTTCTTGAGAAGAAGATTTTAAAAGAATTTTTCAACATAATCCTATGTAGCACTGAAAATTCCATACTGTGGCCCTGCCTGGCCCCTGGGCCCATGGTTTGAACAAACATGAATTTTCGTATGGCTTCTTCATTTGGCTTTACTGATTAAGTGGCTATTCAGAAGATTTTTTTAAACACTCACCCTCTTTTCACTATATCTACTACATCTTGATTAACTTCCCTTGAAAGTTGGTATGAATGATTCAATCCCTCTAACTTAAGGATGTTTTGTGGCAAGTTTAGCTGCAAATGGCTATTTGCATATCTGTAAATGGCTTGAGAATTCAAAAAGGTGAAAACGTAACAGACGATGGACAAACTTTGACCAGATTTCAGCTCAGGTGAGATAAAATCTTGCGTAACCTGTTATGTAAAATGCTGCAGCATATGCCTCTACACATGACAGTGTGCATGGCTTTCCGTAGTTGATTGGGTTTGTAGCCACTAGGTAAGGCAAAAGACGTGGGTGTCCCCCTCTCATTCTGGAAAAGGGTGTGTCCTCCAGACGAGCCCAAGAGCAGTCTATTACTGCCACGCCATGCTGAGCCACTACTTCCCTGATAAAAAAATATATGTGTCATAAGATCTGTAGTGAAAATGTAATGATGCAATGGTTCAATCTAGGGCCTTTGTGAACACTGGGTCTGTAAGGCAAAAAGCATATGAAGATTTGGCAATGAAAACCAAAATGGAACATATTCTAACACAAGTTTTTTTTTATAAACTTTTTTGTCTGATATTTGGATTGATACGTGACAGTTTATGCTTACCGTTGTAATTGTTTGACTGACTAAAAGAAAGAATGCATGTTTTCTTGCTTAAAGTTTGCGTTGTAAAGATCTTTGAAATGTTCATTTTACAACTGAATTCAAGTTCAACACTGATGTAAGAAAAAAATGTCATAGGGTTTGCAGTGTGCACTTGAATGGGAGTTGGGGATTTTCCCAGTTCAGGATAAGATTTATTAAACATTAAAATGGGCAGTAGTTTCCACAATGACCAGCAGTGCTTCCTTATGTGCATGTGCTTCTGTTGCCAGAAGGAGCTTTATGCTGCACAGCATGAAAATGAAAATCTCTTGATGACTTTATCACTATCCTTTGAGACCTGAGAGATGTAGTGCATACCAATGCCTTCCACTGTTTATTTTTTATGTAAATAGTTTTCCTTTTGAACATGTTGAATATGTACATCTGTCTATAAATATATTTCACAGGATCATATTGTAAGCTAATTAAATATAGGTACATGTAACTATAATTACTTATTATTAATCCACCTCACTGACAGCAAGGTTACACTGATCCCAGCCATACATGACTGTTTGACAAGTCACCATCCAATAAACTATTTTCTAGCAGTTTGTACTTTAGCATCCTTACAAGCCAAGGTTTTGTGATTAAGTAATAACAAAACCTTAACTTGTGAGGATGGTACTTTAGCGGTTTCCAAAATTTAGAAGACCATGTAACCTCAGGGTAGAAGAGGCTATGAATGTCTCCAGGGGGAAAAGGCTGTCAAGTATGAGAGGAGCATTAGGTGGAGAGGTTGTGTTTCAGAATTTCAGAATGGTGCATTAGTCAAGTCAGACAGACATATAGCGAAAACAATGGGAATCCAGGATATCTTTAAAATACAATTTCTGTGTCAGTTGGACATAAGTCTCAAAGCTCTGCATTAAAGGATTTGCATAGGATTGGATGGTGTGAAGTCTGACCTCTTTGTGATTTGGGTGCTGACCTCTCTGGTGTGTCACCACCTTAAAAAAGCAATATGGTTGCTGCAGAATGATACTATCTTCAGAGATGGAGCAATTGCATATTGTTGGCTTCACACTCAACTCAGACATCATTCACACCAAGGTCACTTGCGGTTCGTGTAGTGGAAAGGTTTCATTTTCTTATTAAAAATATTTGTATGTCAGACCATAAAAATTCTCACTTGGTATTAAAGTTTTATTTGGTACTTGCCTATCCTCTGGGGACACACATTTGATTCCCATTGGTGACAGTATCAGCCCATTAAACCTCTGCTGAAGACGGAGTGTCTTCACGTAGCCCAAACGGCCCAGCTTCCTGCCACTGCATTTCTTTGGATCACATTGCTCCAAGTCCCACATTCCTAAAGGACAGGGGAAGTTTTCTGCAGCATGTGACTGAGATTCCTTATCACTGTCTGGAATCAATTTAAACAGACATGTTTTCCATTACCATGCATCCCATAAACAAAGTAAAAATTATTTTCAAAAATAAAATAAACATAATAAACTTTTTCCATGAAAATGATTGAATTTACAGAAAATCTGAAATTGCTGTTTGGTCTGCTATTGACCATATGTATGTGATATGCCGAGATCCTCTTTCTTAAAACAAAGCACCACTGACAATTAAAAGAAAGGGAATAATCATTCTTTAAGCAATACACAGCCCAATTTTCATTTGCAAATTTTGGAAGCAAACACAGTAGCAGTGACAATAATAAGTTTATTCCTTAGGGATTTCAGTGGCTAATCAATCTTTAGGAGGGATCTGCCACTTTTAAAATGTGTTCAGGTCACTCTATGACATAGTCAAGATTGATGTAACTAATTCTTCCAATACAACGTATTTACACTCAAAATCTCTAATGTGCATCACCAAAATTTAAGAACATTGAATTGAGCTTCTTCTCCATGAACTCCTTACAAGTCTTCACCCCCAAAAACATACAACCCAGCAGGAATTTTATTTCCTGACAGGGCTCTCACCTGTCAGTTCCAGGAGCTGCATGCATACACAAAATGTAACGAGACGAAGAAATGTAACATGCAACCTGAGCCAGAGCACAATTTGAATCTACACCTTAAATCACTAGTCAGGTTCTCTACTGACTGGGCTATCTGGCCTAACTACCCCCACAACAGAGACATGTATATAATAGTATAACACTTGTGATCAGCTGGTGATGTCTCAGATATCAACAAATCCATAACGATGCAAGTCTGCTTGTGCAGCACACCATATAAAGAACTCATAATAACTGTTCTTCCTGAATAGTATTTATTCAATAGTGAGCTAATTATTAGTGTATATGTACAGATCATGAGATGACAAGGACCGAGGACCACGTTTCCAATATACTCACCTATTTGACACGAGGCCATTCTACTGCTACAGTTTTCAACATCAAATTTCTCATCCCTGTGTCTTCTTTGATCGTGGTTGACTTTCCTTTTCCCACCTTGTCTATTACTCTTTCCCATTTTAACGAAAAACCTCAAACTTTAATATCTTACAACATTTCTTATGGGCGCAGCCATTTTGTAGTCATGTGGCCTTTAATTAACTGGTTCTCAATAAGTGCTAACATGTCTGCTAAAACGAAGTCTCATCGAAGCAAGAAACACTGTCAACTGCAATGTATCTGTGTTGCATGTCAGCGCATATTTATTGTATTCTTGTTTTTGCTGTTTTTTGAACCTATAGGTATTGTATATACATGGTTGTTTACAACTTTTTATTGCAACTACAATGAATGAATCGTTACCTGACTCGAATTATCTCTGTTGAAACACAGGTGCTTGGGTCTAACATATATGAATACACTACATATCTAACCTTTTAAATATGTATAAGATTAGATGTGTATTCATATTGTAGCGGTCAGCCGGGTTCGATCGCCGGTGGCCAGATAGCTCAGTTGGTAGAGCACCTGATTAGAGATTGTACAGGGGGCCCGGGTTTGAATCCTGGTCTGGTCCGTTGCATTTTCTCCCTTCTTGTTTCATTTGGTGCCGTGACCAGCCCCTGGAACTGACAGGTGAAAATGCCTGCCAGGGGATAAAGATCCTGGGTTGATGTCTTCAGGTGTGAAGACGTACATTTAAGGAGGAAGGAATGTAGCGATCAACCAGGTTTGATTGCCGGTGGCAAGATAGCTCTGTTGGTAGAGCACCTGACTAGAGATTCAGGGGGCCCGGGTTCGAATCCTGGTCTGGTCCGTTGCTTTTCTCTCCCTTCCTGTTACAATATGTTAAGACCCAAGTACCTGTGTTTAAAAAACACCTATTTGAAATGTTTTCATTTAGTTAGTTCCTTGACATTTGTCATGATTTGATCACATTATACATTGTAAATTTTTTTAAAAATCAGTCCGACTTGAACAAATTAAAGATAGATGTTTGATCTACTGTAACAGGAAGGGAGAAAAGGCAATGGACCAAACCGGGATTTTAAACCCAGGCCCCCTAAATTAATCTCTAGTCAGGTGCTCTTCCAGCTTAGCTATCTGGCCACCGGTGATCAAACCCATCTGACAGCCTCAACCCTCCCTTAAATGTCTTCACACTTTGATGACATCACCCAGGATCTTTATAACCTGACAGTCATTTTCACGTGACAGTGACTGATCTACAACACAATATGTAACATAGGAAAGGAGAAAATTTATAAGTGGTCTGGGGATCAGACCCGGGACCTATCCATTTCTATAGTCCGGTCTCTAACCCCTGAGCTACCCAGGTTGATATCCATGGTCCATAAAACCCTTACTAATGCACTATATTAGCCCTGCAATGTGTAACAAACTGCATGAGTGAATCAAAGGATCTATTTTCAGTTAAATTGATAATTAGTTAAATGATTGATTAATATAAAGTTTAATTTCAATTTTACTTTAAAATTAATTAAGCATTTTTCATTACTGCATTACGTTATCATGGTTGTTTGATGCCATTTGTTTTAATTGTAGTTTTAAACAAAGATTTACACATAATTGAATATAAATTCATATAATATGCAGAGGGCTTTTAGTGACCAACATTACAATCCATTGCCAGCAGTATTCAGAACATGACCATCTTTAATAAAGGATTTTTCCTGCATTAAATTGTACAAATCTCAATACATGTACATGTATTATATTGAATCAAATTCCTACCATCTGAGATTTTCATGTAATTCAGTTTCAGAGATGGTCAGTATGAAAATTGTGGAAGAACCATCAAGTTATGGGTATGTACCATAAAAAATATATTATAATATTCTGCATAAAAATATATTACATTATTACACATGAAAGTATAATTTACATTATTACACATGAAACTATATTACATTATTACACATAAAAAAATGGATTACATTATTACGCATGTCAGTGTTGGTTTTGTTTTTCATTACTTTGGGACTGGGCCTGGGGCCCTTAGAATTGGGGAAATTAGCGACAAAATAAGAAAATTGGGAAAATTCATTAATGAAAGCACTGTCACAGTGACAGTGTTCACTGTACCAGAAATCACAAGGTTTTCATCGCCAAAAGTGCCATGATATATAAAGTGTACACAATATAAACACTTTGTTTAGATACGTCATACAAAGAATTTTCAAATTTAGATTGAGAATTTTTTGGTCAACATTAGGGAAAATTTCAGGGAATTTTAGATTGGGACTTGGGCCGATATTTTCGACCCCAAATCAGGCCCCCCAAAATACTGCATGTATATCAGATCCTGGTCCTGTAACTGCTTGAATGTGCTGGTCCATGTATACATGGTATATGTCTTATGTATACAAGTACACACTTCTAGCTTTCTTCTGATCAAAGTACAGTGTCTGTCATTTGTATGTAAACACATTTACTTAACTAATAAGCAGCACTGTTAATCTTGTTAAAGAATTTGGAAGATTTTTCCACATTTTGTGTGTTGTAATGGTAGCCCTGCCATGATTCTGAAGGATAGTGGATAATCTTGCATCCTTTCGGCTAAATCAGTGTACAAACTCATCCCTATATATTGGTTTAAAGGGTTTTTCAAACCTTCCATGACACAATTATATGATAAAGGTTTTTTTTATACACCTGTTGTCAGACGGGACATATTATGTTGTAACTGGCGCTGACCATCCATCTGTCTATCTGACTGTCCGAAGTCATGTTTTCTGAACTTTTTCCGTAACAGATGCATGTACAGCTTTTAAATTTTAGGTCACTTCTTCCTCAAGAAGTGAAAGACTGAGTTTGCCTTTCAGCTGGACTGGTACACAGTGACCTACTTTATGGTTAAAAGTAGGTCAAACAGTTTTCTGGGGGTTTTTTTTTGGTTTTTTTTTTCCATTACGGATACAGATATTGCTCTGAAATTTAGTCAAAAGCTTCCTCTTGGAGGAATACAAGTTCAGTTTGAATTCCAGCTGGATTGGTCCTTCCGTTGGTGACCTAATCTATGGCTAAATGTATGTCAAACAGTTTTCTAGACTTTTTTCATTACAGATACAGATGTTGCCCTGAAATTTAGTAACAAGCTTCCTCTCGGAGGAATACAAGTTCAGTTTGCATTTCAGCTGAATTGGTACACCATGACCTACTTTAGGGCTAAAAGTAGGTCAAACAATTTTCCAGATTTTTTTTCGTTATGGATATAGATATTGCCCTGAAATTTTGTCACAACCTTCCTCTCATAGAAATACATGATCAGCGCATTTCAACTTGATTGCTGCACCGTGACCTACTATAGGACTAGAAGTAGGTCAGAAAGTTTCCAGGACTTTTTTTCATCATGGATACAGATATTGCAACCTAACCTCCCTCTCAGAGAAATACATAATCAGTTCATTTGTCAGATAGATTAGTGCACCATGACCTATTTTAAGGCTTTTGTATTCAGAATGTGTGTGATATCAATTCAGAGTGCATAATGTGCTTACGGGTTGAATTTCACTCTCCGACAGGCGTATGTTGTACTGTTTGTGCTACTCTTGTTAAAACCTTGCATGACATGATTATATGATATAGATCAAGATTCATAAATATTGAATATTTCATCATCAACATTTTTCTTTATGTACAGCCTAAACAATTACAATTTTGCCAGTCACAGTACGGAGGACAAGAGATTGAAAATGAGAATACAACCCAGTAATTTTACAGGCCCTGCACACTTGAAAAGACTCTATGGCAGATGCTTCACTAAGGAGTTAAACGAGTAAGAATTTTAAGTTCTTGTAGAACATCTTTGTTTAAATGTCTTTACATATAAAATTGAAAAGTTTGATTTCCCATAGTTCCGTATACATGCACAGTGAACAGGTATAACATGTATAGTATGCACAGTGGAGCCTCATTTGTCCAGACGATTTCGTTTCTCGTCGAAATTGTCCTGATATCTGAACTGTCTTGATTTCTGCTATAGCATGTATACAACCTCCTTAGTTACCAGCCTCCTTAGTTACCAATGGCAATAAAGAAGAATGGTGCCTTATATTGATAAGATTCATGGCATTACATACTCTGATGTACATGAACACTACGACATAACACTTGTTCAAATAAAAGAAATGCCAAATTGTGTTCTCTTACTCGGTAGTGTGGATGTGATTACTGATATTGGATGCAACATGGTTTTAAATGACCATATCAGTTATTTCTCAAGGTAATTCCTAGGAACTGAACTCCCTCAAGTCAATGATAAACAATGATATCTGGTACAGCTTTGAATTTACCCATGCCGTCCATGCTAAATTTGACATTTAACCTATTGAGATATGGCTTATTTTCCCTTGGCAGTACAGTAGTGCATGTCAGAGAATGGAGGAGAGTCTTGTATGCATATATTGATAGCAGCCTATAATCAGCTTTTATTGAGTTATTGAGCCAGTTTTTTACAACAATTAAAACCCAGCTCGGAAAAGCTGACCATGCAGAGTTGCTGACCAATTGAAAATCACTGTCCTGATAAATCAACCAAAATGTGATAGGAAATTGCATTTTTTTGAGAAAAAGACCGTAAGGATCCAAAATGTGAAATTCTGGGTAAACAAGACCAATTGTATAAAAGTCGGTTCCAAAGAAATTTTTTTTTAGAAGCTGAAGCATCTGTATATCTGAAGGGCCACTGAGTTCTAATGTTGACTTTTATGGAATCCGACACGTAGTGTAATAATCAAAATATAATAATGTTTTCACTTACAAATTCAGTTCGATGTGATAAAGTTTTATAACGCTTTCAAACTGCACAGAATAGCAAACACTGCATTGTTTTTATGCTAATATAAACATACTATTGTTAACTTTTAATGAAGCTAGACAAACAGTGTAATATAATTGTAACATTAAAAATGAATTATATATTATATAGCAGAGTTGGAGGAAAAATATATTGAAATGTTCAGCCACAGATATGGCTTCTGTTTGATATGATAATTCTTTTATGATATGCTTTATTGATTTTTTTTATTTACCCCAGTACACAAGATAGCAAGCACTGCATGAGAAACATGATTGTTCTTCGTATAACATGACTGACTACATGGAAACACTATGTTATGATAAAACACTGTTACTCTTGCTACAGGTACAAGTACGAGTTTTGCCCATTCTTCAATGTGACGCAGCACGAACAGTCGTACAGGTGGAATCCATTTAGTGGGGTGCTTGGGTATGGCTTTAGTATAATATAGATTCGTCAGCAGGCAGATTCAGTGTATCAATCTAATGTGTGAAATGTGGTGTTATAAATAGACTGATGTCTTTTTTAGCTCCCCTGGACTGAAAAATCAAGTAAATTTGTGTGTTGTCTGTAAACTTTTCATATTTTCAACTTAATGTCTTCTTTATAGAACCACATGGTCATTTTCAGCTAAACTTGTCATAAAGCATTATTGAGTAAAACAGATTCAAGTTTGTTCAAACAAAGGCCTCTTCCGACAGGAAAGAAATATCGAAAATAGAGTGGTGTGTTTTAAACATTTTCTCAAGAATCACCAAACCATATCAAAAACCAAAATTTATTTGAAAGCTTCTTTATATCATGAAGATTCAAGTTTGTTCAAGTCATGAACCCCAGGGCCATGTTGAAACCACATTAAGGGTTAAAAATACAACATAGGAATATATGAGAAAAATTCTTTAAAAATATTCTTCTCAAGAAGCGAAAAGATACATTATCTTAAATAATTTGTAAACATTTATCTTAAAGTTTTGTTCCCACCATCACCCCGGGACCACAGTAGGGGGTTTTGATTTTGACATAATATACAGTAGAATTCTGTGATAATCTTCTCATGATTCTCATGTCTACTACTGGTATTTGTTAAATCAATAGGCAAGCATCTTCATATAGTGTAGATTCAAGTTTGTTCTCATTATAACCTTTGGGGTCTGAATAACCACAATTTATGTTTAAAGTTTTACCTGGGAAGATGTAAAAGATTTCTTTAAATAAATCTTCCATTTCAAGAACCAAAAGGATGCAATTTTTCAAATTATTGTGTCAATCATCTTCTGATAGTGTTTTGTTCTTACCTTCATCCCAAGGTTCAGGGTGGAGCCAGTACAGTAGAGTTTTAATATTTACACAGGGAATAATGCAGTTTATAAATTCTTTGAAAATGTTCTCAAGAACCACAATGTTAGTTTGTCAATTAGTATGCAAGTATCCTCACATAGCTAATAGCTTGTTTGCATCATGAAACCATGAATTTCTACAGGAATAAGTAGAAAATGCTTTTGAAAATTAAAATATTTTTTTCAAGAACCATAAGGATTTGTCAAGTTAATATGCAAATGTTTTTGTGTAGTATACGGTAGGTTGAAGATTGTCCACACCGTAAATACTTGGATATGTGAGGCCAGAAGAGTTGTTTAAAGACTTACAGAGAGAAAAGGAAAGAGAGAGAGAGAGAGAGAGAGAGAGATATTTGAATTGAACCACAAGGACACTATGTCAAAATAAATGTGCATTTGATTTTTAATGTACATTGAGGACTCATTTCACAACATGACACCCTCCCGATTGTGGAGAAATCCCTGTTTATTGTATAGTTCTCATTTCTTGCTTCTGCTTTTTTCCCCAGAGTATATCAGGAATGGGAGATTGAAAATAACACATTTACTGCCATGAATATGAGGGAAGGAGAAAAGTGTGGTAACATCCACAGAACTGTCAAGGTATGAGCGTGATAATTTAAAAAATTCCAAGTAATGGAATAATGAAAAAATGTATGACAATGATTTAGAATAGGTTTTACAGGATACAGGATTGTGACAATATCCACAGAACTGACAAGGTATAGACATAATGATTGAAGAATGGAATAGTGAAAAAAAAATCTACGATATTGATTTAGTGTGAATTTTACTAGCTACAAGTGACAATATTCTCGGAACCTACAAGGATTAATAGAGAATATTACATGCTAAAATCCATATCATATGTCATATCAACCTGAGTGGCCCTATATCAGCCCAAGGGCCGAAGGCATGTAATATTTTATTTATCATATACTTAAATATTGTATATATTATATAGTGTGATGACAGATCTCAGGCTCCATATCAGCCATCTTTTATATATCATTTATATATCAAACAAAGTTGATCATAACTGTTTTAACATTTAATTTGTCAACAATCTTAAGAATACACGAGTTGCGTGTATTCATAATGAACAACAAGGAACAACAAAATATTACTCATTACACATATCATTCTGAATCTGAGTTACTGTGGTCTTTTTCTTGAATTGAATGTCCCCATTAATTGTTAATGACAATGTTTCCATTAATTGTTGCTCCAGTTAAAATTCCTGATGTGGAATTAGCTGTAGACATTGGAGTTTTCACAGAAGATATGGAGGTCTGAATGTCCTCAAAAAGATCAATTTCTTGTGAATGTCCGTTTTGCTGGACATTTGCAGTTTCATCTACCTGGAGTGGTCTCGTTCTCTGGATTCATTTTTATTTGCATGCTTACACATTACTGAAGATATTTGTTTTTGTTGCTGAATAGATGCTGTACTATGATTATTGATAGATGCTATATTTCTGTGCCCAGAGTGTTGTTGAATCAGAGTTGGAGGAACTCTTTCATGAACTAAGGCTGTGATGGCAGTTTCTTTGGCACTATGGTTCACTTTACGTCCAGTGATTCCTGCTTCTGTCTTTATGAGGCTCCCGAACATAAAATTGGTATTGCATAAGAACCAGGTCTGGTAGAGATATGGGATCTTCAGAAATGATGAGATCTACAAATTGGTATCAAGGTCAAGTGACTAGTGACCTTGACCTCTGACCTTAAATAAATTTGTGGTATTACATGTACTTTAAGAACTAGGTCTGATAAAGAAATGGAATCTTCAGATTCTGAAATACTATAAGGTTGATGGGATTTACAAATTGGTATCAAGGTCAAGTGACCTTGACCTCTGACCCTAAACATAAGTATGGTATAACTTTAGAACTGGGATTGATAGAGAAATGGACTATTCACAAATGATAAAAGGATGTGGTGACCTACAAACTAGTATCCCCATTGACCTCAACCTTTGACCTTGATTATAAAAACTTGTATAACTTTAGGACTGATAGAGACATGGGATCATCAAAAATGATAAGAGGATGTTGGGACCTACAAACTATGATCAAGGTCAAGTGAAACCAGTTTTACTGAAGAAAAACCGGGGATTTTTTGAAAATTTTCAAATCAAAGCCTTTGTGATCTAGAGTTTTTAAATGAAGTAAAAATTGGCATGGATTTTGTCAAGGGAGAAAAATAATAGTACTCAGAAAAAGTCACTTCTATACAGCCAATACTTTGTTTGGGAGACTTTATAATTGGTAGAATTATAATCATATCATGTTCTACATGTAGTTTCACATAATTATGGTCCTCGAAATGGGCCATTCATATCACTCCAATACAACTAGTTAGGTCACCTGAGTAAACTCAGGTGACCTATTGCAATACGGAAGTTCCGAGTTCCCCAAGAGTTATTTCCCTTTGTCGAACTCTTCCGTAAATTATGACGTAAAATATGATGACAGTGGGTACATTTGCTAATTACTATCGTTGTATTATTTCTTAAAAGATGATATCCAGAGTTTCTGAGACCATCCTATCTCAGGGAAAAGGCAACTTTAATGAGTTTAAGAGTATTGGATAACAAAATGGCTCAAACAAATATTGTTAATTGCCATCTTTCTTTGATAAAAGCGTCACTCATGTAGAAGAGGAAACGAATAATGATTCAATAGCCAATTTGATGATCTTATTCAAACAAATTATGCTTGATATGGCCAGAATATGCATACCAGTGATTGATATAAACAAAAGTTACGCTTTTATTACATTAATCGTACGTAATCGTTATGTACAATGCCAGTCTACGATATAATGTATACATTGTGTACCCACCATACGTCATAAAATGCGAAAGAGTTCGACAAAGGGAAATAACTTTTGGGTAACTCGGAACTTGCGTATTGGTTGTTGTCCGTCATGCGTTAACAATTGAACATTTTTAACTTCTTAATAACTACCAGTCCAATTCTTTTCAAATTTGGTAAGAAGCATCATTGGGACAAGGGGGACATAAATTATAAATTTCAGGACTCCAGTACCCCTGGGGCATTAGGGGCGGGGCAAAAACTGCCCAAAGTTGACCAATTTTCAAAAATCTTCTTAAGAACCACACACGTGAAAGAAAAACTAAATGCATAGTGATGTAGAGCAGGAAGGCCTCTACCAAAATTATAAATTTCATGATCCCCAGGATAGGGACTCTGACCCCAGGGTGGGGCCAAACTCGGTATATAGTGTTTATGTTTAAAACACTTAAATTACATCTTCTTTAGTGCTATTGATACTAAATTGATATTTAGAAAGAACAGGTAGTCCTTTACCAAAATTGTAAATTTGATGATCCCAGGGGTAGGGGTTTTGGTATCAGGGTGGGGCCAAAATGGTCAGTTATTAAATGTTTGACGCTTTTAACTTTTTACTCAGGTGACCTATTGCAATTGGTTTTCGTTTGTTGTTGTGCGTTATCAATTGAACATTTTTAACTTCTTAATAACTACCAGTTCAATACTTTTCAAATTTGGTATGGAGCATCATTGGGACAAGGGGGACATAAATTGTAAATTTCAGGACTCCAGCACCCCTGGGGCCCTAGGGGTGGGGCAAAACCTGCCCAAAATTGACCAATTTTCAAAAATCTTCTTCTCAAGAACCACACACATGTAAGAAAAACTAAATGCATGGTGATGGAGAGCAGGAAGGGCTCTACCAAAATTGTAAATTTCATGATCCCCGGGGTAGGGGTTCTGACCCCAGGGCGGGGTCAAATTGTTATATAGTGTTTATGTGTAAAACACTTAAATTACATCTTCTTTAATACTATTGATACTAAATTGAAAGTAAATAGATATTTAGAAAGAACGGATAGCCCTTTACCAAAATTGTAAATTTGATTATTCCAGGAGTAGGGGTTTTGGTATCGGGGTGGGGCCAAAATGGTCTGTTATTAAGTGTGTGAACAATAGACATTTATAACTTCTTCTTGATAACTATTATTCCAATTCTTTTCAAATTTGATATGAAACATATTTGGAACAAGGGGAACATAAATTGTAAATTTCAGGATTCCTGCACCCCTGGGGCCTTAGGGGCAGGGCAAAAACTGTCCAAAAATGACAAATTTTCAAAAATCTTCTTCTCAAGAACCACACACATGTAAGAAAAACTAAATGCATATTAATGTAGAGCAGGAAAGCCTCTACCAATATTGTAAATTTCATGATCCCCGGGGTAGGGGTTCTGACCCCAGGGCGGGGCCAAACTTGTTATATAGTGTTTATGTGTAAAACACTTAAATAACATTTTCTTTAGTGCTTTTGATACTAAATTGAAACTAAATGGATAGAGCAGGTAGTCTTTTACCAAAATTGTAAATTTGATTTTCTTCAGAGTAGGGTTTTGACCCCAGGGTGGGCCTAAACTTAGTATATAGTATTTATGTGTAAGTTTGCTGATACTGTATAAAATCTAAATGCATACTTAAGAATAGCAGAAAAGGATGTACAGAAAAATGGTGAATTTCACAACCCAGGGTTATGACTTAAGGATGAGTCCAAATTAATCATACCTTTTGATGTTTTAATTTTAATACACCTATTATTTAAAGCCTTTCATCAGTGTACATGTATGTACTTTTAAGGGCATTGAAGTTTTAAGAACACATCTTGTTTTATACTGTTGATGAACATTAGAATTTAGCTTAGATATCAGAACAGGAATTTTTTTCTAGATTTCATAGCCCATGGAAGTAGTGATACTTTTTCACTAGTATTCAGGTGACCGATAAGGCCTGTGGGCCTCTTGTTCTTGATAACTATCATTCCAATTCTTTTCAAATTTGTTATGAAACATATTTGAAACAAGAGGGACATAAATTGTAAATTTCAGGATTCCTGTACCCTTGGGGCCCTAGGGGCGGATCAAAAACTGCCCAAAATTTACAATTTTCAAAAATCTTCTTCTCTAGAATCGCACACATGTAAGAAAAAATAAATGCATGGTGATGTAGAGCAGGAAAGCCTCTAACAAAATTGTAAATTTCATGATCCCTGGGGTAGGGGTTCTGATATCAGGGTGGGGCCAAACTTGTTATATAGTGTTTATGTGTAAAACACTTAAATAACATCTTCTTTAGTGCTGTTGATACTAATTTGAAACTAAATGGATAGAGCGGGTAGTCTTTTACCAAAATTGTAAATTTGTTGATCCCCAGAGGAAGGGTTTTGACCCCAGGGTGGGGCTAAACTTAGTATATAGTATAAATGTGTAAGTTTGCTGATACTGTATAAAATCTAAATGCATACTTAGGAATAGCAGAAAAGGATGTACAAATAATGGTGAATTTCATAACCCAGGGTTATGACTTTAGGATGAGTCCAAATTAGTCATATCTTGATATTTTAATGTTAATACACCTATTATTTAAAGCCTTTCATCAGTGTATGCACTTTTGAGGCCAGTGAAGTTTTAAGAACACATCTTGTTGCTGAACATTAGAATTTAGCTTAGATATTCAGAACAGGAAATTTTTTTCTAGATTTCATAGCCCATGGAAGTAGTGATACTTTTTCACTAGTATTCAGGTGACCGACAAGGCCTGTGAGCCTCTTGTTTTTCTCTTTTTGTCATTTGTATCACAAAAGACCACAATTTTTTGTGGGGAAAAAAGCAATGAATGAATTACTGCTGATTCCTTATTTTACGTGAGCACTCAATATGACGAACTGACTTGTATACGTCAAACTGCGAGAACATAAATTCACGAGTGCTTTGTTGATCAAGAGTCTTTACATGTGATTTAGCAATAAAAAAAATAGAAGAGAGTAATTTTGATTTGCAAGTGATGCTTCTCACCAAATTATGTGATAATGAATTGCTTGCGTATATTCAGGAATTTACAGTACATGTATGTATAAAAAATCACAGGAGAAGTTACTTTTGAGACAGTACTTTCTGTTTCATATAGCGATTTTTTCTTTATCAAAGATAAAAGTCTTTCATCATGATATTTTACCCAGGTGATATTCAGCTGTGGGGACAAGCATGACATAGTGAATGTAACAGAGCCCTCTACATGTAATTACCACATGGGATTTACCTCCCCTTATGTATGTCACAGAGACTCAATGCTGGTGTATCCCACTCTGAGGGAGGAGCTACAAGAGGCCTGGGACCAGCTGGAAGGAGAGCTTTACAGGGAGGAAATCACCCAAAAAGTAAAATAGCAATACTATGAATAGGAAAATTAAGGGAAACATAAACAACTGTATTTACAGTTTTAAAAAAATCATTATAATGAACACATTTATATCAAATAACAAAATGCTTCTAAAATAAGGGAATTTTATTACCCACAGCTGCAAGAAATAACTAGATAATCATGTTGAAGCAAAATTGGCAGTCCCTGCTGGGTTTTTTTAAAGAAATGTTTTACAGTACATGTATATAATTTTCAGTACAATGAATTCCATATAATCTTTATTGTGTAGGTACATGTTTGTATACTAGATTTTGTATTCTGTTTTCTGCTACTGCAATACTAGTATATTTTCATATTTCATTGTAGGGATATGACAAACAATTGAGGAACATTTTTGAGAAAGCAGGGTTTTATATTCCACAAAAGGAGAAAAAACTTTTAGCAGAGAAGGCTGTTAAACAAGAGGAAGCAATAGAAAAAGAAGAGAAGGGAGAGTTTGATACCCTACCAAAATGTACAGAGGTAGTGACTACACGGTTAAATGTACAGAGATAGTAACTGTACAGTTAAATGTACAGAGGTAGTAACTGTACAGTTAAATGTACAGAGATAGTGACTGTACAGTTAAATGTACAGAGGTAGTGACTGCACAGTTAAATGTACAGAGGTAGTGACTGCACAGTTAAATGTACAGAGATAGTGACTGCACGGTTAAATGTACAGAGGTAGTAACTGTACAGTTAAATGTATAGAGGTAGTAACTGTACAGTTAAATGTACAGAGATAGTGACTGTACAGTTAAATGTACAGAGATAGTGACTGCACGGTTAAATGTACAGAGGTAGTAACTGTACAGTTAAATGTACAGAGATAGTGACTGTACAGTTAAATGTACAGAGATAGTGACTGCACGGTTAAATGTACAGAGGTAGTAACTGTACAGTTAAATGTACAGAGGTAGTGACTGTACAGTTAAATGTACAGAGATAGTGACTGTACAGTTAAATGTACAGAGGTAGTGACTTCACAGTTAAATGTACAGAGATAGTGACTGTACAGTTAAATGTACAGAGGTAGTGACTGTACAGTTAAATGTACAGAGGTAGTGACTACACGGTTAAATGTACAGAGATAGTGACTGTACAGTTAAATGTACAGAGGTAGTAAATGCACAGTTAAATGTACAGAAGTAGTAACTGTACAGTTAAATGTACAGAGGTAGTGACTGTACAGTTAAATGTACAGAGATAGTGACTGCACAGTTAAATGTACAGAGGTAGTAACTGTACAGTTAAATGTACAGAGATAGTGACTGCACAGTTAAATTTACAGAGGTAGTAACTGTACAGTTAAATGTACAGAGGTAGTAACTGCACAGTTAAATGTACAGAAGTAGTAACTGTACAGTTAAATGTACAGAGGTAGTAACTGTACAGTTAAATGTACAGAGATAGTGACTGTACAGTTAAATGTACAGAGATAGTGACTGTACAGTTAAATGTACAGAGATAGTGACTGTACAGTTAAATGTACAGAGGTAGTAACTGTACAGTTAAATGTACAGAAGTAGTAACTGCACAGTTAAATGTACAGAGATAGTGACTGCACAGTTAAATGTACAGAAGTAGTAACTGCACAGTTAAATGTACAGAAGTAGTAACTGCACAGTTAAATGTACAGAAGTAGTAACTGTACAGTTAAATGTACAGAGGTAGTGACTGCACAGTTAAATGTACAGAGGTAGTAACTGTACAGTTAAATGTACAGAGGTAGTGACTGTACAGTTAAATGTACAGAGATAGTGACTGTACAGTTAAATGTACAGAGGTAGTAACGGCACAGTTAAATGTACAGAAGTAGTAACTGCACAGTTAAATGTACAGAGGTAGTAAATGCACAGTTAAATGTACAGAGATAGTGACTGCACAGTTAAATGTACAGAGGTAGTAACTGTACAGTTAAATGTACAGAGGTAGTGACTGCACAGTTAAATGTACAGAGATAGTGACTGCACGGTTAAATGTACAGAGGTAGTAACTGTACAGTTAAATGTACAGAGGTAGTAACTGTACAGTTAAATGTACAGAGATAGTGACTGTACAGTTAAATGTACAGAGATAGTGACTGCACGGTTAAATGTACAGAGGTAGTAACTGTACAGTTAAATGTACAGAGATAGTGACTGTACAGTTAAATGTACAGAGATAGTGACTGCACGGTTAAATGTACAGAGGTAGTAACTGTACAGTTAAATGTACAGAGGTAGTAACTGTACAGTTAAATGTACAGAAGTAGTAACTGTACAGTTAAATGTACAGAAGTAGTAACTGCACAGTTAAATGTACAGAGATAGTGACTGTACAGTTAAATGTACAGAGGTAGTGACTTCACAGTTAAATGTACAGAGATAGTGACTGTACAGTTAAATGTACAGAGGTAGTGACTGTACAGTTAAATGTACAGAGATAGTGACTGTACAGTTAAATGTACAGAGGTAGTGACTTCACAGTTAAATGTACAGAGATAGTGACTGTACAGTTAAATGTACAGAGGTAGTGACTGTACAGTTAAATGTACAGAGGTAGTGACTACACGGTTAAATGTACAGAGATAGTGACTGTACAGTTAAATGTACAGAGGTAGTAAATGCACAGTTAAATGTACAGAAGTAGTAACTGTACAGTTAAATGTACAGAGGTAGTGACTGTACAGTTAAATGTACAGAGATAGTGACTGCACAGTTAAATGTACAGAGGTAGTAACTGTACAGTTAAATGTACAGAGATAGTGACTGCACAGTTAAATGTACAGAGGTAGTAACTGTACAGTTAAATGTACAGAGATAGTGACTGCACAGTTAAATTTACAGAGGTAGTAACTGTACAGTTAAATGTACAGAGGTAGTAACTGCACAGTTAAATGTACAGAAGTAGTAACTGTACAGTTAAATGTACAGAGGTAGTAACTGTACAGTTAAATGTACAGAGATAGTGACTGTACAGTTAAATGTACAGAGGTAGTAACTGTACAGTTAAATGTACAGAAGTAGTAACTGCACAGTTAAATGTACAGAGATAGTGACTGCACAGTTAAATGTACAGAGGTAGTGACTGTACAGTTAAATGTACAGAAGTAGTAACTGTACAGTTAAATGTACAGAAGTAGTAACTGTACAGTTAAATGTACAGAGATAGTGACTGCACAGTTAAATGTACAGAGGTAGTGACTGTACAGTTAAATGTACAGAGGTAGTAACTGTACAGTTAAATGTACAGAGATAGTGACTGCACGGTTAAATGTACAGAGGTAGTAACTGTACAGTTAAATGTACAGAGGTAGTGACTGTACAGTTAAATGTACAGAGGTAGTAACTGTACAGTTAAATGTACAGAGGTAGTAACTGTACAGTTAAATGTACTGAAGTAGTAACTGTACAGTTAAATGTACAGAGGTAGTGACTGCACAGTTAAATGTACAGAGGTAGTAACTGTACAGTTAAATGTACAGAGGTAGTGACTGTACAGTTAAATGTACAGAGATAGTGACTGTACAGTTAAATGTACAGAGGTAGTAACTGCACAGTTAAATGTACAGAAGTAGTAACTGCACAGTTAAATGTACAGAGGTAGTAAATGCACAGTTAAATGTACAGAGATAGTGACTGCACAGTTAAATGTACAGAGGTAGTAACTGCACAGTTAAATGTACAGAAGTAGTAACTGTACAGTTAAATGTACAGAGGTAGTAACTGTACAGTTAAATGTACAGAGGTAGTAACTGTACAGTTAAATGTACAGAGGTAGTAAATGCACAGTTAAATGTACAGAGGTAGTAAATGCACAGTTAAATGTACAGAAGTAGTAACTGCACAGTTAAATGTACAGAAGTAGTAACTGCACAGTTAAATGTACAGAGATAGTGACTGTACAGTTAAATGTACAGAGATAGTGACTGTACAGTTAAATGTACAGAGGTAGTAACTGTACAGTTAAATGTACAGAGGTAGTAACTGTACAGTTAAATGTACAGAGGTAGTAAATGCACAGTTAAATGTACAGAGATAGTGACTGTACAGTTAAATGTACAGAGGTAGTGACTGCACAGTTAAATGTACAGAGGTAGTAACTGTACAGTTAAATGTACAGAGGTAGTAACTGTACAGTTAAATGTACAGAGATAGTGACTGTACAGTTAAATGTACAGAGGTAGTGACTTCACAGTTAAATGTACAGAGATAGTGACTGTACAGTTAAATGTACAGAGGTAGTGACTGTACAGTTAAATGTACAGAGGTAGTGACTACACGGTTAAATGTACAGAGATAGTGACTGTACAGTTAAATGTACAGAGGTAGTAAATGCACAGTTAAATGTACAGAGGTAGTAAATGCACAGTTAAATGTACAGAAGTAGTAACTGCACAGTTAAATGTACAGAAGTAGTAACTGCACAGTTAAATGTACAGAGATAGTGACTGTACAGTTAAATGTACAGAGATAGTGACTGTACAGTTAAATGTACAGAGATAGTGACTGCACGGTTAAATGTACAGAGGTAGTAACTGTACAGTTAAATGTACAGAGGTAGTAAATGCACAGTTAAATGTACAGAGGTAGTAACTGTACAGTTAAATGTACAGAAGTAGTAACTGTACAGTTAAATGTACAGAAGTAGTAACTGCACAGTTAAATGTACAGAGATAGTGACTGTACAGTTAAATGTACAGAGGTAGTAACTGTACAGTTAAATGTACAGAGGTAGTGACTGTACAGTTAAATGTACAGAGATAGTGACTGTACAGTTAAATGTACAGAGGTAGTAACTGCACAGTTAAATGTACAGAAGTAGTAACTGCACAGTTAAATGTACAGAGGTAGTAAATGCACAGTTAAATGTACAGAGATAGTGACTGCACAGTTAAATGTACAGAGGTAGTAACTGTACAGTTAAATGTACAGAGGTAGTGACTGCACAGTTAAATGTACAGAGGTAGTAACTGTACAGTTAAATGTACAGAGGTAGTAACTGTACAGTTAAATGTACAGAGATAGTGACTGTACAGTTAAATGTACAGAGGTAGTGACTTCACAGTTAAATGTACAGAGATAGTGACTGCACGGTTAAATGTACAGAGGTAGTAACTGTACAGTTAAATGTACAGAGGTAGTAAATGCACAGTTAAATGTACAGAGGTAGTAACTGTACAGTTAAATGTACAGAAGTAGTAACTGTACAGTTAAATGTACAGAAGTAGTAACTGCACAGTTAAATGTACAGAGATAGTGACTGTACAGTTAAATGTACAGAGGTAGTAACTGTACAGTTAAATGTACAGAGGTAGTGACTGTACAGTTAAATGTACAGAGATAGTGACTGTACAGTTAAATGTACAGAGGTAGTAACTGCACAGTTAAATGTACAGAAGTAGTAACTGCACAGTTAAATGTACAGAGGTAGTAAATGCACAGTTAAATGTACAGAGATAGTGACTGCACAGTTAAATGTACAGAGGTAGTAACTGTACAGTTAAATGTACAGAGGTAGTGACTGCACAGTTAAATGTACAGAGGTAGTAACTGTACAGTTAAATGTACAGAGGTAGTAACTGTACAGTTAAATGTACAGAGATAGTGACTGTACAGTTAAATGTACAGAGGTAGTGACTTCACAGTTAAATGTACAGAGATAGTGACTGTACAGTTAAATGTACAGAGGTAGTGACTGTACAGTTAAATGTACAGAGGTAGTGACTACACGGTTAAATGTACAGAGATAGTGACTGTACAGTTAAATGTACAGAGGTAGTAAATGCACAGTTAAATGTACAGAGGTAGTAAATGCACAGTTAAATGTACAGAAGTAGTAACTGTACAGTTAAATGTACAGAGGTAGTGACTGTACAGTTAAATGTACAGAGATAGTGACTGCACAGTTAAATGTACAGAGGTAGTAACTGTACAGTTAAATGTACAGAGATAGTGACTGCACAGTTAAATGTACAGAGGTAGTAACTGTACAGTTAAATGTACAGAGGTAGTAACTGCACAGTTAAATGTACAGAAGTAGTAACTGTACAGTTAAATGTACAGAAGTAGTAACTGTACAGTTAAATGTACAGAGATAGTGACTGTACAGTTAAATGTACAGAGGTAGTAACTGTACAGTTAAATGTACAGAAGTAGTAACTGCACAGTTAAATGTACAGAGATAGTGACTGTACAGTTAAATGTACAGAGGTAGTAACTGTACAGTTAAATGTACAGAGGTAGTGACTGTACAGTTAAATGTACAGAGATAGTGACTGTACAGTTAAATGTACAGAGGTAGTAACTGCACAGTTAAATGTACAGAAGTAGTAACTGCACAGTTAAATGTACAGAGGTAGTAAATGCACAGTTAAATGTACAGAGATAGTGACTGCACAGTTAAATGTACAGAGGTAGTAACTGTACAGTTAAATGTACAGAGGTAGTGACTGCACAGTTAAATGTACAGAGATAGTGACTGTACAGTTAAATGTACAGAGATAGTGACTGCATGGTTAAATGTACAGAGGTAGTGACTGCACAGTTAAATGTACAGAGATAGTGACTGTACAGTTAAATGTACAGAGGTAGTAACTGCACAGTTAAATGTACAGAGATAGTAACTGCATGGTGAAGGTGCTCTGTTGACAGGTTTAGGGACCCTTAATGTACTTGTCTTAGCAACTCTGGCGGTGAAACAAAAATGCAAATATGTGCACTAATATATGAAATCCTTTGTTATCCATTCTCATACGTAGAAGAAGTGCTTATTCATGGCTACGCCAAATAGTGCATCAGCTCTGACTTTGTCAAATTTTAGATAAGCTAAAATAGGTATTTACCAACTGTTTATTTACAACTTTTTTATATTGATTAAAACTTGCATATTTTCAGGAATACAAAAAACTCAAGAAAGAAATAGAAGGATTGAGATCACTCTTGGCACTTAAAGATGACAAAGGTAAATTCAGATAGAAATGGTTTTGCTTCATGTCATAACCAACAAGTACAATAGTAAGGGCAACATTAGGAAAGCATTATTGAAAACAGTTGAAAACAATGGTAAATATTTGATAAAACATTTTTTGATTGCGATCATTGAGTAATGACCTGTTTGTTTGTTTGTTGTCCATTTTTATGTTAGATGTAGATGAAATTCATTAAAATGCCATCACTGCAATCATTAATAAGATATTCAATCTTTATGTAAATGGTCTGTATTTGATGTTGATTTAGTATAAAACATTATTTGTTGATCCAAGGGGTTTGAGAGAGAAAAATCCTAACAAACACATTGTTTTATTTCTGTTTTAGATACATCTAATGTTTCAACGGAAATGGCAATAACAAAACAACAGAAGAAAAAATCTAAGAACAGCAGAAGAAAGGAGAACTTTTTAAAAGCATTATCACCCAAGTCGAAAAAGACGTGATATTGTATAGTGTGAAGGTTATCATGCATTTATATATTTACTTTGTTATAATGCAATTCTCCAATTGTTTCTAGTCTTATAATCATATACAATGTAGCATGCTATGTCTGTGATGTACAAGAACATTCATTGGCTTTGTGATAAACAAATGTAGGATGTATTTCTTTGTAATAAATAACAGAGTTAATATTACAGACTAGCTCAACAAAAGGACATTTTTCATCCAATGTATACTCTAGCTTGTATTTGTATGATTTAACTGAGACAGAAAATTGTTGCCCATTCAGATCTGTGCAATAAATGATTGAATGGATTTCATTTGCATAAAATTTATGCAATGTGAGTCTGCATAATTAATTTTGAAAGCATGCTAAGAGGCTGATGCATATGAAAAATATATGAAGCACCATATTCAGTTTACACTGCATTGTAATACTGTACATGTACGTATTTGCAATCATGATTTTATATATTGGGGTCCCACATCAAAGATGTTGGAGATTTGAATAGCCACATACAATTTTTTGTATCGTTTCTTTCACAGTATGCTTTGATGATTGTGATGTTGTAGATTAAATTTTAATGCAATTTAATGGGAAATTTTGGTTAAGAATTAATACCCCCACTCAATAGTTACACTCTCTTTGTATGTTGTTTTGTTTTTCGCTCACGTAGAGACATCACCAGTTTTTACATGGAGTGCCACAAATTTTGATTGATGACTTTAGCAACAAGACTTCTTCATTGTGCCAATGCCTACCATGACACATGCAGGCCCTTCATTTAGAAGGTTATATCCGAAAGACCCACAACTTTCACTTTTAGTGCAGGAGGCTTATTGAAAGGGACCAGTTGCTACCTATGTTAATCATACAGGATCAAAAATCAAATCCAGCTCTCCTGGTTACAAAGCAAGCACCCTAACCACTAGGCTACTGCGACAGGTGGTCTGGTGTCAATAAATTAATTGGTGATTTATGTATTAGTTGGCACAAGGCTACTACATAATGGTGTGGATGACCTTGACTTTTCAACTATAACCACCAGTGAATGTCACTGCACATAATTAACCTAAAATCAATGTTGGGGATGAAGAATATGTTGTAGACCAGCAGTGTTGGAGACATGCATGTAACTAAAAGTTTTTAATTTTTATAAGAGTATGCTGTATTTTGACAGATAGTACATAAATGTAGAATTTGAATATGGACACAAACTCATTAAAACAAGGAATCATCCGAATGGTTTGAAAATGTATATCCCCACCCTCCCCAATGTGACAAAATTGAAAAGGATAAATTTTAAATTTAGAATATCCAGTATTCACAACTTAGCATTTTAACTTGCAGTCCACAGGACCACTAATAATGTACATGTAAATTCATGAGACTTTAACCAGATGCATGTGTCTGCCCTTGTGGTGATTCAAGATAAAACTGTCAATCCATTAATCAACTTTTACTATTGAAAGATATTATAAATGCAAGTTTTGATACTTGATTTCAGTTTAATCAGAAATATTAGTGAGAAATCGGAGTCGTCATCCTCAATTGCTTTCTCTAAATCTACAACATCCATAACATTAGACTCGTACACTAAAACATCATCGGGTACAAGATGGGGATTTAGGGCTCGAAATCATGCATTCATAAAACGGTTTTTGATGAAATTGAAAGTAATTTCGATTCATTCATTTTAAATTTTACTTCTTTTTTTTTTACTTTGTCTATTATGGGTGAGGTTTTTTTTCTTTCCATTTTTAACCAACATGATGGACTGATCCTCCCAATTATATGTGTCTTGGGCCAAAAGACTGTCATTAAGGTCAAACACAGAGAATGTTTACAATGATGGCGAAGAATCAGGGATACTATAGTGTACCCAGTTTGACGTTTGTCGAGCTAAGAGTTCACAAACATATTTTCTTATATCTAGAGTTGTTGACTTATGACTTTTTACCTTGTAACCTAAAAGTCAGCAATGCTCATTTACTGCCTGTGTACTAAGTTTGAACTGCAAAAGATTCTCGACATCTCAGACAATATTCTCTCATGCAGAAAAGTTTGACCTTATGATTTCAAAATCAAAACAATCGCGATTATCAATTTTTTAGGAGTTAACATGTATACCAAGTTTGATCCTGTCAAGTAAAGGGTTCTTAAGATATTGGGCAGACAAAGTTTTCTTGCGTCCACAGTAGTTTGACCTTTTGACCTAAAAATCAATAGGGGTCATCCACTCCTGAAGGGGTATCTGTTTAACAAGTTCGATGTGCATCAAGCAAAGGTTTTTCAAAATATTGAGAGGACAATATTTCCTATTTTGTGTATTTTGACCCCTGATCTTTGACCTCAAAATCATAAGGGTTCATCTGTTCCTATTTTACTCGTATTGAGATGTCACCAGCAGTAGGTGTAGTACCACAAATTTAGGCATGCTTGGCACTTAAAGGGGCATGGACACGATTTGAGCTGAAAATTTTCAGATTTTATTTTTCCATTTTTACTGTTTACCATAATAACTAAAGTATTTCTAATGGTCAACCAAAATTTGAATAGCAGTTGTTGAGTTTCAAGCGAGATACAGCACTCGCAGTTCTATGTAACTTATGTAAACAAGGCGTTGTGCCATGTTTTTGTTTACATATAGATTGCTTATTAATAGAAAATGACATGTTTAATTCAAAATGAGATGTGTCAAACACTAGAAACTATTTAATTGTGTTCAGAATTGACTTTCAAGTTTAAAAAAATCTGCTTTAAATGAAACTTTTACTAGTATATGCAACCTATGTAAACAAAAACATGGCCTTGTTTACATAACATAGAATTGTGAGCTCTGTATCTCCCACGTAACAACTGACACTCAAATTTTTGGTGACCATTAGAAATGCATTAAAAAAGAAAAAAATAGAATTTGAAAACATTTCCAGCTCAAATCGTGTTCATGTCCCTTTAAGGCCATAGCAGTGAGGGTTCTTAAACATGACAACACCTGCCATGACACACTGTGCCTCTGTTTTTATAAATTGACAGTACGTATTGTGGTATTGCATCGTTCGTCTGTCTGTCCAGATCTTTTAGGCACAATGCACCTCAAGCTCCAGGATCTTGCAACTTGGTACATTTGATCACCATGAGAGGAAGATGCCTATTGTTTTCCAAGGTCAAAGTCGTATCAGTTAATAGGAAAACATTGTGGGCAGAATACAGACCGAACTATTGGGGCTAGGACTGTCAAGTATGGTACACATGACTCGTGCCAAGCGGAGGACGCCTTTTGTTCGTCAAGGTCATAGTATCACTTAGTACTAAAACCTTGTTGGCAGGATAGACCGAACCATTGTGTCTAGGACCATCAAACTTAGAACACATACTCCTCATGCCAAGTGAAGGATGCTTTTATTCTTGAAGGTCAAGTTCGTATCATGTAGTAGGAAAACCTTGTAGGCTGGATACATATCAAACTGTTGAGGCTAGGACCATCAAACTTGGTATACACCCTTACACCTTATGCCAAGCAGAGATTATGCCTATTGTTTCTTAAGGTCAAAGTCATAGTATCACTTGGTAGAGAAACCTTAATTTTGTTATGGATATAGATGTTGCCCTGAAATTTAGTAACAAGCTTCCTAGGAGATATATAGTTTGCATCTCAGCTGGATTAGTGCATCATGACCTACTTTAGATGTAAATTTAAAGTAGGCCAAATAGTTTTCCAGATTTTTTTTTTTGGTTAATAATACAAGTATTGCCCTGAAATTTTGTTACAACATCCCGCTCCGAGAAATACATAATCAGTTCATATTTCAACTTGATTGATGCACCATGACCTACTTTTAGGACTAAAAGTCTAGGCTTTTTCTCTTCATGGAATCAGATGTTGCACCGAAAGTCTAACAGGCGTATGTATATTGTACTGTTTGCGTTACTCTTGGTAAGGTTATATCTAAAAGACCCATGATTTTCACTTCTAAATGCTGAGTATTTGGTGAAAGAGCAATCACTACCTATATCCATGTCTTGGGTTTAACTCAGCAGGACTTCGGTTGGAACTAAAAAAAACTCCTGATTATGACGCGAGTGCTCTACCACTGAGCTACTGCAAGGTGCTACCAGTGTACCACGTTTGATATTTGTCAAGCAAATGGTTCTCAGGATATTCATCATCATATGCTTGAAGAATTCTGAGATTTTCTGAACATCATATTCACCTCTACATGCCTTGGATGCAAGTATTTGATTTTTCCAACATCGAAGCAAAAATAAATTGGGAATTCCCAATTGATGATTGTCTTTTTTCCCCCGTTATCCAATAAAAATTGTGTTTCTAATCGCTTTTAACTAGGTTTTACACTTAAAAAGCAAACAAAGATGGTCAATCAGATATGGTTTTGTAAGCACTGGTATCTGGTTTCGAATTATTCAATACTATGAATGTTTCATTTTCCTGGATGAAAATGACCTGGTTTTACTAAGTCAATAGTTTATTTAGAGACAATAGCATTTGATCCATTAATAAATCTAAGGTTTTATGAGTAAAAAAAAAAAAAAAACTTTAATAAAATTTTCTTTATTTTTCATCATTTCACTGACTTTCATGAATGAAGTACATTCTACACATACACACAGTATATACAATACACAAATCCTTTTGATCATTTACACACAAAAAAACCCACTCTGTCCAAAGATTATGATGGTGTTGGGGGTGGGGGTGCCATGGATGGTGGTGGAGGCACCATGCCTGGGGGCATCATTCCTGGATTGTACATCCCTGTCCCAGACATTGCTGAGTGAGGTCCGAGTAAAATCTGAAGCAGAAATATGTACCGATCATTGTGCATGCTAGTAATGAAATAAACCAGATTGTCTGTAGCTCTATAGGCATAAAAAGCATACTGATTTGTGAAATACTGCTATTTATTCATTGAATAAATTATCTTCTGTTATAAGTTATTTCCCTTGACGGTGGACCTTTGGAAAAAGTAATAAAAAATTCAATATTTTGTTGTTTGATATTTCACTCATCAAACAGGATTTTCTGAAGGAAAAGAAAAAAAGATGTATTTGTGAAACACAATGTCCCCGATATTAACAAAGAAACAAATGAAAGGCTTCGACATAAGGAATCTATTTACAAAATATGAAGCCCCACCTTCATAGTTCATAATATAATATTGCCCAAGTCAATCAAGTAGGTCAAACTCCACGGTCCAAGTCAAAAGCTTTGGAACCAAAAGAAAAGTCTTGTCACAAAGAATGCACATATGAACTATGAGAGCCATATCACTCAACATTTAAAAGTTATGTGTAAGGTTAAAGTTTTGAAATTTGGATGAAACTCCAAGGTCACCATGTCAAAGATCATGGTAAAAAATGAAAAGTCTCATAAGGAATCTATAAACAAAATGTGAAAGCCCTACCTTATATAGTTCAGGAGATGTTGTCAATGTTAACTTTTCTTAAAAGTAGGTCAAACATCAAGATCAAAAGGTCAAAAACTTTGGCACCAAAACAAAGGTCTTGTCACAAACAATGCAAATAGGACAGCCCTATCACTCACCAATAACAGACAGGAAAATAACAATATGTCCTCCCATCTTTGATACAGGGGTATGAAAATTCTGTCCCAATTGTGAAATAATGGATTTGCGATGGTTTGAACTTCAATCTCTCAAAGTTCTTCACCTTTTAAAGTCAGGTACCAGTGCTGAATTTTTAGGTCATCTGAGTTACTCAGATGACTTACTATTATTGGTCTGTGTGTCGTTGTGCATTAACAATTGAAAATTTTAACTTCTTGATAACCATCTTCAAAATTGGTATGAAACAGATTTGGGACGATGGGGGACATTAAATTGTAAATTCCAGGATTCCTGCACCCATGGAGCCTTAGCCAATTTTCAAAAATCTTCTCTACAACTGCACATTTGCAACAAAAACTAAATGCATAGTCATGTAGAACAGGAAGGCCTTCAACAAAATTGTAAATTTCATGATCTCCGGGGTAGGTTCCGACTCCAAGGCAGGGCCAAACTTGGCATATTTATAGTGTTTATGAGTAAAACATTTAATGCTATTGATGCTAAATTGAAACTAAGCCAGTAGATGGCTCTTTAATTTACCAAAATTGAATGAAATGTAGCTTGTATAACAAGAGGCCCATAGGCCACATCGCTCACCTGAGTCACCTTGGCCCATATTTAAAGATTTTCCCTACATATTCGCATGTAAACTTTGATCTCTATTCTGGCCCTAATGATTTGCACTATGTCAGGAAGCTTTCCTGTAAATGTAAACTTTCATGGCCCAGTGGTTCTTGAGAAAAACTTTATTAAAGATTTTCCCTATATATTTGTATGGAAAACTTTGATCCCTTATTGTAGTCCCATCCTACCCCTGGGCACATGATTTTAACAAACTTGAACCTGCACAATGTTAGGAAGCTTTCATGTAAATTTCTATTTTCCTGGCCCAGTGGTTCTTTAGAAGATTTTTCCCTATATATTTGTATGTAAAACTTTGATCCCCTATTGTGGCCCTACCCTACCCTAAGTCCCTTAGGGGTCATGATTTTAACAAACTTGAATCTGCACTATGTAAGGAAGCTTTCATGTAAACTTCAGCATTTTGGTCCCTTGTGGATCTTGAGAAGAAGATTTTTAAATGACCCTACCCTATTTTTGCATTTTTGTGATTATCTCCCCTTTAAAGGGGGCATGGCCCTTCATTTGAACAAACTTGAAAGCCCTTCACCTAAGGATGCATTTTGCTAAGGTTGGTTGAAATTGGCCCTGTGGTTCTGGAGAAGAAGTTGAAAATGTAAAAAGTTTACAGATGGACAGGCAACAGGTGATCAGAAAAGCTCACTTGAGCTTTCAGCTCAGGTGAGCTAAAAAATGTTTCAATCCAGAAAAAAATAGCCTCTGCAAGTCATTGTTTATTTCATAGAGATTTATTTCCACTGTATATCTATTAAATCTATGATGTATCATATACTAGGATATTGTAAATCCATTATCTTACTTTCAATAAATGTTTTATGATAAACTTTGTATCTATTTTGGTGCAAAATTTGGGAGAAGGTTGAGGCAGAAGTTTTGACAATGTAAGTATAGAGTCTTGCACTTGCCATATAAATGTTATGCAATACAGAAGTTCTGGTAAGATACCATCAATAAAACTGTTTCATCAATCATTATTTCACTGAAATTAAAGTACTATAAAAAGACCAGGAAAGAAGTCATTTTGTGAGTTCCCAAGGAACATTTCCCCATGTTTCATGCAAATCCATCTTCTTTCAAAAATTCCCATGGAGTTATTTCATGTTGAATTTTGGGTGAAATAAAAAGCAATGATCTTGTGAGCTTAGAAATATTCAAAGTATCATGACAATTTAAAAATGTTTAAGGTTAAATCATAGGCATCAGGGGTACAATGGCCATTAAATTCACTCTTTTAGCTCCCCTAATACCCCAAAGATGCTCAATACCAAATTTGATGAAAAATGGCCATAGATTTACAGAGATTAAGTTGATTGTGTTCAAATGTTAATGCACAATGGACGATGATGGACATCTATCAATCGCAAAAGGTCACCAGAATGACTCAGATTGTCCTTACTTTAAACTCACCACACATTTTAAAATCACCAGTTGTTTAAACAGTTAATTAAATCTATCATCTCCGTTTAAAACTTATTTTGTACCTGCTTTTCTTGTTGTTTTTGCTGGTCTAGCATTTGTGCTCGTTCATTTTCGAACATAACTGGTAAAACCAGTATTGTACTAGCAGACATTGCTACCCAGAATGCACTCTTGCTGAAGGAGAAACCCCACTGCACTGCCTTCCAGGAGAAGGAAGTAGTCTTACTAACAGCATTTCGTATAGGTCCTGGAAACATCTCTGTCAAACCAATCAATCTCTCCACCAAAGTCTCATCAAAGTCCTGGATTAAAAAGACAAAACTGCAACATTGATATCATCAGTTGAATGCATAATAACTCCTATCAATTAGTAAGCTTTCCATACACTCTGAGACTAAGACCAAGCTGAGTTAGCATCAGTTGTGGTTGTTCAAGTATAAGCTCCCAAGTTTCCTTGTATTTTCAATATTCCATTTTCATTCAATTGATGACTCGGCACACTTTGAAACTTCTAAATTGTAAGTGATGGTTTGATATGTTGCATTTATGAAGAGTAACTTTCCTTGATGTATCTAATTTATTCATTGTGGGCCACCTCCGGATTATAATTAAGATATAAAGATCACGTTTTCGTGTATGTTGTATCTCCACTTCAAAAAGGGTGTGACCCTTCATTTGAATCCCCTTTAAGGCCTAAAAAATATCTGTGTTTCCAGTAATATCTTCTTAAAAATTAGGGTTGGTAGGTTGGTAATTATTTTTTTCTTGGAATAATATATATCTGAACTTCCTGAAATATTTCATCTCACGAATAGTTCCCATGTTCTTTCTCAAAGACACCTGTTAACTTTGACGGTGCTCCAAGCATTTAAGCATGTTTTTATCTTCTACATGTATATGCTTATTCATATTTTGCAATTTTGATTGCAAAAATTGAGCTAATCAGGGAGTCCTCTGACTCTTACTCCATATTAATAAATGGAAATTCAGAGACATCAGCTGGTGTCACTGCTTTGCCTACCTTTTACAACTATATTCTACCTTCCAAGCCGCGGGATTCAGTTATCAGAAGATTATTGCACTGACTTTGACACCGATTAGAATTTTGTGTATTTGTCAAAAATAAGAGTCGGTTGGGTTACTTAAAACATTGAATTTTTGTTTAAAGCCTTACCCAAGCATGCTTTGTGGAAAATTTGGCTGAAATCAGGTCTGTGGTTCTAAGAAGTCAAAACTCTTTAAATTTTATGGACAGACAGACAGCCAGTTAGAAGGACAAATAGTGATCAAAAGCTCACTGCTCAGGTTGGGGGAACACTTCCCCTATAGTGAGATCTTCTCCCTAAAATGCGATTATCCCTCTTTAGCGAGAGAGTAAACATTACCATAAACAGGTGTTTAGGTGTCTATTGAATATAATGGAAAATTCCATGCAACGCTGAATAAGTGTGACACACACTCAACATAATGTGAATTGTGTCTATAAAATTGACAACACAGTCAAGAAATTGCATACCAAAGCTGCTACGTAAGAGGGAAGCAGTCTGAAATCTGAAATCTAATGCACATCGTGAGTGTTTTTGTTTTGATTAATAATATTTGCAGAAGAAGCAGACATTTAGCACTTTTCCTCTTTTCATGTGAAACACAAAGAGATGTACTCCAAGGGTGTTTTTCTCAGTTGTACAGGATATATTTACTCTCGCCAGAGAGGGATAATCACGTTTTAGCGAGAATATCTCACTGTAGGGGAAGTGTTCCCAACCTGTTGAGCTTTCAGTGCATGTGATCCAAACAAAATAAATGACTGGCACTCCATCTCAATCTATTCATGTTGCTAGAAAAGTTTCATACACCCACATCCACCCCCTTGATAACTCCTCCGCCATTTTGCTGCTGATGTCCTTTTAATAGAGGGCGAAGCCCTCTCACGGCCCAAAGGGCCGTGAGAGCGGAGCTCTCCCTATAGGTAACATGTATATATACATGTTTAAAAGGAAAATATAGGAAAATAATGAAAAATTAAACCATACCTATGGAACTTGAAAAGTTTGGTACCAATAGCGTCGATTCGAATATTAGCGCGTGGACATGTATTCCTCCATTTTGAATCTTGTCTACCTTAGTTCACGTCGTTCTAAGATGTTACGTTACATAAAATCCGTAAAAGCATGTAAATCTTATTTTCCTAATCATATATAATCACTCCACGATTAATGCCATGTTTTTTGTTGTGGTTCAAACACTATGTTTGTAAATTTGCTAAATAACGACGCTGAATATGACGTCATAATGTACTGTTTACATCGATTGCGTTATATTTCCCGCGTTCAATATATAGGCGGATCAAATGTCCAAAATTAGGATGCTTTGATACAGCTCCGTAACTTCGGATTGTTTTTGTCCTGTTTTGGATATAGATAATAATGCCAAAACTTTTTTTGCTTCGCCCTCAAACACGGTAACGCCGTAAAACATATTAAAATAAACACTTTCCTATCTCTAATAGAGCATGTTGACTCAGTGACTGTATAGTGTGATGAAAGTTGGTCTAGAAGAACCATAATTCGAAATTCCTCTAACTTTTACCCCTTGCTTTTATATTTCACCATATGCGGGGAAAGAGAGCCCTGCACATATAAAAAAAAATAAATGCGGGGATAAGCGTCAGAGGAATCTCGGATTAGAATATATCATTTCCTATTATTGGGCATTAGATTAGTGTCAGTTTGACTTATCTGAGTTATTCTAAATCCAAAAGGAATTAGTAACCTCATCATCGTCATCCTCCTCTATTGCATTACTCAACTCCTTTAACATGTCTCCCGTGAGTTCCAAATTTTGGTCTCCAGCACCGGCTATTTCCATAATATAAAGTACTTTTGGCTATTTTCCCAACTCGTGTTGCGTGTTGGGTAACCTTGATCAATGTTTCAAATAAATTTGCTATGTTCTATCAGAATTCCTTTCTATCAAACGCTTTGTTGAATTTCTTCAAAACAAATATTTTACAAAACTGATAACAAACAGCTTAGATATTTCCGGATAAGAAATCGTATTGCCTACATTATAATCTGAATAAAAAGAAATGAATAAATAAACAACAGAAATGTCATATATATAAAGAAAAGTATGGAAAACTCTTTCCATGTACGAAGTTTTAAAACTATTAAGATAGAGAACTCGAAAGAAATATACACGAATTGATTGTCACTTCTCTTCTCGGAATCTCTCAAGACTTTTCGCCCATTATAGTTGTCTGACAAGTAAAAATGGGTTGATGATTGTGAGGTGATATATAGATGTTTTAAACAGATTTACAGATACTGGCAATATATGTTATTTCTTACACATACAGAATTGTGGATGGGAGTTTTTAGAACTTAGACAAGAATGGTAAGACTCTTTAAAAGCGAAAATTCGCAATGAATTCATTGATTTTCGGTACGGCTGATACTGGGGCAGGAAGAGATTATTATCCTAGATTCTGTTGTCCATGATGCTGAATAATTATATAAAGTAACGAAAAATACAGTATTTTGTGGCTTGGACCAAAAGAATGGAGTATTGGATTCAGTGAAGTGCAACATTAAACTTGGGTGTTGAGTTTAACTAGAAATAGAGCCAATGCTTCAAAGGGAGAGCACTAAATATGAAAAAAAAGATACCATTATTTTTTTGTTTTAATAGGTACAATTCTTTTTCATATTTAGATTTTAGTTGGTGATTAATCTTAAGGATATGGAGTAATTGGATTGCTTGATTTTCTGATTATTTGTTACCAGAAAGAGTCTGCATGTACTAAAAAGTGATCTTAACGAAATTCCACTTGGCTGTAAATATATTGACTGATCCTAAAATCGGCCTGGCTGTATTTTTTTTTTTTTACTAACACCAAGGCGTCAGTGAAAGTATCACAACTAGCTGAATTTGAAACCGATCATACAGAAGGTGCAGCTTAAAAGACAAGATTCCATCATGCACTTCCTTATTAGATTATGGAGGAATGCTACACCAGAGAAATTTGATGTGGATGAAAAATGGAGGATGTGTACAACAATATTTTGATATTAAAACTCTTAAATTTACTTTATTTAGTCAACAAATGCAGTTTTAGTAAAAAGTAATCTGAAAAAATTAAAAAAACAACTGCCAGATTGGAACCCATGATGTACAGTTCAGCAGTCGATGTGCTAGCCCACTGAGCTACTGTAAAAGTGGTTATTTATGCTGGGGGTTAAGTACGCGTTTTTTCACGTCCAACATTTCGCATGGGGAAAAAATTACGCAGTAACTGAATATAATGTATATTATACCAAATATTTATAACTAAACGTGTGGGGGAAATTTCCATGCTTATAATGTGATTGCATAATTAGTGTTAATTTCCCCCACATGTAAATAACCACTTTTACAGTACTCAGCTAGGCAATGAAAGTTAAAGGAAAAGACCAATATTATTATTACTGATATTTATATTTTCATTCATTGTTTAAAATGAAGTCAGCCATTGTGATGCTGTAGAGCACCCCCTTAAGAATAAACCTGCAGACTGTACCATGTTTCAAATCAACCGTTGTTAAATTTTGCACTATATAGTATATGTCCAAGATCACATAATTGGTTCCTAGAATTGAGAATCCAAATTATGTTCCCTGTTGTAAGTAAAAAATATCACAGATCCCTTACTAAGATCAAAATGTAAGCAAAGTACAGAATAATCTCCTGGGAATAGAACTGTTTAACATTTAAAGAATAAAAAATTATTTATGTCATAGTAGCTTAAATATGCTGGTTTATTTAATTTGATATTTATTTTCACTAAATTTGTACAGCTAACATTCATTCAGTAAATGCAGAGACTCAGGCATTTTACAATAGTACATGGTTACATGCAACATGCAGTATGTCTTAATCTTCATCTCCTTGAATCAGCAATAAACTTGTCCATACAGTACCTAACGTGCAAGTTAAACTGAAATAGTAACAGAACATAATACATCATACTGATGTACATGAACAGCATAGATACTCAGGATAATCTTATAATAACTGATATCTTATAGATGAACATTTATAGAGGTATTTACCAAGTTTACATAATTCCGTAGTAAGAAGACAACTGTACACTTTTTTTTTCACACACAACATTTAATCACATAATGACAGTACACACTTTTTATTACCATGACCCTCCATATGATGTGGATGTTACATTTCAGGATTTTCAGAGTAGCTCATTTCTAACTATCTAAGCTGATGTCTTCTTAAAATTTCATACAAATATACAACTTAATGAGCACATGACAAGTATGCTGAATGCTTTTTTTTTTTATTCGATTCTTTTCTCAACAATCAAAGCGAGGTATTCAATAAGCTCATTATCTAAGGTCAGGTCAAAATACTGTGTTGATTTTTATGCATAGTGCAATTCAGATTACAATGCAATGCTCATTGCTGACCAAAAAAAAAAAAAACATTTAAATTTGCTGTCTGAACCTGCTGATAAGATAATTAACTAATCCTTGAATTTTAAGTCTTAATACACAAACTTCCTGAATGGTGTTTTGAATAGCAATGTTTGTCTTGAAATCTATGTATTTGATACACTTCTAGTCTTGATGAATTAAGACTTTTACTGTAACAGTAAAACTTGGTGAAATCATCCTGATTTGGTATCATACAATTTACATGTGTTCAGAATCATTCATATATTGAAGATTGGAGACAAAATTTATATATAGATGTCTAACATTTTAGATTGTGCAATGTCCTGATTAGAATGACGAAATTGAAACTTTATGATTGATGTGTCATTATGTCTATTATGAACACTTGTTTGCATGAAATTTTGTCTGATGTTACATCCCAGAGACTTATTTTGTTCACTTTCCACATTGTAGGCTTCTGACCAGGCATCTCTTAAAGCCCTTGAGAACTTAATGACTGAGTTCTTTGATGGAAGGACCACAAATGAAAGAAAAAGAGATATTGGTACCTGTAGAACATGTGATTTAGCTCACCTGAGCCATATACTCAGTTGAGCTTTTTTGATCAAAATTTGTCAGTCGATCATCTGTCATGATCTTCATACAACTTAACTTGGTTAAAAGTATCCTTTAATAAATGGGATTCAAGTTTATTCCATTGAAGGGACATATTTCTTTGCAAAGGGAAATGATTGCCAGTGAGTAATTAGTGAAACGATTCAAGTTTGTTCAAACCATGAGCTCCAGAGCCAAGCAGGGACACAGCAGGGGGTCAAAGTTTTACATAAGACTATGTATAAAAATACTTTGAAAATCTTCTTAATAAGAACAACAAGGGTACAGATTGTTAAATCAACAGATACGCATCGTCTTGTTTAGATCCTGTTTGTTCGGATAAGGAATCCCATATTTAGGGTGGGGCCACAGTTGAGGTTTGAAATTCACATTGGAATGTATAGGAAAAATATCTAAAGTTTTGTTTATTAAGAAGAAAACCTGTACAGTTCAGCAGATGAATAAGCAAGAATCCACTCGTAGTGTTCATTCATGTTGATTTAAACTATGCCCAATGTCAGGTCGACAAAGGTTTTCATGTTTCACATTTAATGTCAACTTTCAAATACCACAAGAATACATTTAGACGAACTGATAAGGAATTGTCCCCATGGGGTGTAGATTAAATTTTCTTTCATTTCATAATCCAAAAGCCAGAGCAGTTCCACAATATTACGAGATTCGAGATGTCTGGTACCCAAAACTTATGACTTTTTATCCCTGTATGAGTCAAAGAAGACTCAGATGAATGGCCTTTCTGTTTGTTTATATGATGCTATACATTTGACTTTCTCCATGTATTTTATATTTGAATCTTTTTTAATTACAATATTTTTAGAATATCAGTTTATTAAAGCAATTTGAGTAAAAGTATAAGTTATAACAATTGATATTCACTTGCATTTACTACATTTTCATTTTGTATTATTGATTCATGTTTATATTCTGATATTTATTAAGAACTTAAACATGCATGAAAAGGTTCTGCTTTTGCAAATCTTGTAATTGTATTATTTCTTTTTCAGAGGAAATTCTGAATGATTTCACACAGACTAGGGATGCCTGGCAGCATTGTTTATTTTACCTGGCGAACACCCACAACGAATATGTCATGATGTTTTGTATGACTGCCATAGAGGTATTTTACTGTTTTAGTAAATCTCTTCCGATCAGAAATGAATGGCTGTTAATTTGTTGATTCGTGTTTGGTTGATCCACTTTATGTCATAATGGTTGAAAATTTATCATTGATAAACTTGTATTCTCATATTGCTGTGGTGTAGTAGTGTTCTTTGAATTACAGTCTATTGCTATTTTACTGGTTGAGAAAGACAAGAAAATTATTTGATCAGCAAAGTATAGTTTTATTTTAAGAGAGTAGAAATCCATGCATTATACATTCAAACAAAAATGTTTGGGTTTTTTTTTTATTGGGGGTGGGTGTATTTTGTTGGCAAAACACAAAAAAAATTACACCCAGGAATATTAATGAAACCATTGTAGATTGTCCATCAAAGGAAGAAAATGGTCATTGCTTCCTTTTTTCCAGGCTTTGATCAACAAGCAGTGGGTAGGCTTTGATGGGCAGCACAAGTTAGAGATCAGGTCCACTTTGAATCGATTCCTGTTGGAGCACCACAGCAGAGTGCCATCCTACATCAGGAATAAACTGGTCAAATTAGTGGTGGACATTGGAAGAATAGACTGGCCTCACTTCTATCCAGACTTCTTCTCCAGTATTTTGCAGGTAGTGGCCAAAACAGATCTGTTTACATGTACTCCTCTGCATAATAATTTTTTGAAACCAGCTTAAGTTTGATATGTGGAAGATTTATTGAAAATTTAAATATTGATGTGAAAAAAGTAACCTCTGACAAAGCTGGCAGCGTACATGAAATATCAATTCATGCTTTAAGTATTATGATGTCAGGTGGTGTCTGTTGGGTGAATTGTGCATAGAAAAACACATGGATTCTGAAATCGGGATTCATTTTCTGTAGACTGGTATTCATAGAAGATACATGTTTATAAACTGCAAAGATAGGAGTATACTTGTAGAAACATACTGTATATTCCTTATATTATATAATTACTGATACATGGTCTTAATTTGGCAAAATAATTTTTTTAATATCAATTCAATTTGTGAGAATTTGAAATTGTGAGTGCTATACTTGGTAGGACTTATATCAATGTAGATTAATGATAATTCATAATTAAACAAGAAAAATTAATTTTCAATAGAGGCTTCTCACGAATTAATGAGAATTGTAATTAATTGCATATAAGGCTTTGTAGTCATCATTTTTTAATGTTTATATGTTGTGTTTCATCATTTCACAGTATCTGAATCTTGCAAATATTTTGTACTTGGAAGTATACTTGTAATCTTTGTTTAGCTTTACTGAAACTTGAAAAATAAAATATATTTTGTACAGGTAGTGCAACAGCCAGAAACTGCTGTGCTCGGAATCATTCTCCTACACACCTCCTCAGAGGAGCTAGCATCACCAAGAGAAGATCTGAGCATGGCCAGAAAGGAAGAACTGCAGCGTCTCCTGCTCGGACAAGTTCCCACAATTCTCAGCTTAATCAATAGTATGTTACTATATTCTGTAACAAACAAAAAAAATTCAACTGAAGTTTTATTTTAATTTGGCTTATTTAAGTTTAAATAGTTTTTTACATGTGTGGGATCAATTTGTCCTTATTTCTGTAAAACTTTTCACTTATTTTATTCTTCTCCAGATTTGACTGTCTTTGGAAAACAGGAGACTGGTCATTTATGAAATATTATTTCCTTAAATTGGAGATACATGTACATGACCAAACTGAAAAAAAAATATGAAGCCCTATAGATTCTTTTTTGTTAAAATCATAGCCCCAGAGGCTCGGGGCGGCACTACATCAGGGATGTGAAGTTTGATGGTAAAATTTGTAAAAGCTACAGTGTGTCACAACATGTAAATCTTGCCACTTATTACAAGTTCAAGTTTGATCACACTGTGACTCCCATGGGGAGGACGGGGATTCACTCCTGTAAAGAAGAGCTTCAGTTAATATCCCCAGGCTCCTTATTACCATGGATATGCAAAATCATAAATACATTAAATGAATTGTAAAAAGTAAAGATAAAATGTAATGAAAACAAAAAGAAAGTATCACTTCAGAAGCTCTAGTTGGCTAGAGTAGGTGGGCCCCACACTAAAGGTTAAAGGTCTACTAAGGGGAGCACTGTGGTTCATGAACCTTACATGTATATCATAGAATTTGCAAATGTATTTATGTCTTCATGTCTTTTTTTATTCATTAATTTTTTTATTTTAGATATTATGAAGTCAGCTGAATTTTCTTGTGTCATTATTTTTCAGATATTCTGGAGTCTGTCCTTGAGAAGCACCGCCATTTGGTGGCTGCTACACCACCTCCCTCTCCCACCTCAAGTGAAGGTGGATCCACCCGTCGTAGATCCTCATCCATAATGCTGTTTAGCTCCCCTCTAGAATCAAGTCATACTGGTCAGTCTATGGATTATGATAGCTACAAAACTGTAGATCTCTGGTAAAAAAAAAAAATGGGATATATCAGATACCTTGAGGTCCACGCCTTTTAAAACCTTTTGATTTACAGCACAATTTTTTTCTGCGCACAATTGAGATCTTATATCACTGTGTTCTTGCATCACCATCTCAAAATTTTATTATTAAAAAATTGCAAACAAAATACACACCTAGAATAGGAATTATGAAAAAGTACAATGATCAATGGGGTTCAAATAGACTGGCAACCTAACAGGCCTATGTAAGCAAACAATTTTATTTGAAGCTGTGAATTTTCAGTTCACATGGGGCTCTGATGAATGTGTGATGTATGTTTTGACACAAATGTCGTGGGAAAATATGTCAGAAATTTTTTATTTAAAAATTTTGAGATGGCATAAAAAATTAGGCTGTGATGAGGAATGGATCTGTAGCTCTCTTGTATATCCCAATTTTTTTTCAGGCCTACAGTTTTGCAACTAGGATTGTGCAATATTAAAGAAAGTTTGAATACCCTAATGAAGTTTTCATAAATTGTAGTAAAGAGGTTCAATTAACAAAATCTGAAGAAAAAAAATTCTTCTCTAGAATTGTCTTGATATTGATCTTGATTACATGAATTTGACCAAATAAGACTTTATTTACTTATATAGAAGCCATTGAATTTCAATCATTTCACAAATAATGATTTTGATGTTATCTTTGAGCAGGTAGTGTGCTTAGCAACATGTTTAAATCTCCAAACAGTCGCATTCCGTTGGAAGCACTACCACCTTTGGATGTAGAATCCCAAAATTTGTGTAGTCTAGCCTTGAACTGTTTAGCTCAGTATTTTAGCTGGATACCTTTATCATCAATGATAACGCCTTCTTTACTGAGTACTGTGTTCCATTTTGCTGGATTTGGATGTGAAGTACGGAAATCCAGTTCAACCGTCAATGCAAATTTTAGCACTAATACGTATGTGCTAGGAAATTTAGCAATGAACTGTATAAATGAACTGCTGTCAAAAAACTGTGTACCCCTGGAGTTTGAGGACTATCTCCTTCAAATGTTTCAACAGACATTTTACTTGCTACAAAAATTGACAAAAGACAGTCGAACAAATTCCACTGGTAATAGGTTGTCCGAAATAGATGAAAGGTATGTATTCTTTGCTCATATATGAATCATATCTAATCTTTTAGATGTGAGAGAATGCTTAAATTTAATTTTGACAGATGAGAAAATTCTTGTCAGGCCAAAAATAAAAATGGATTTGCTTGATGTACTCCGACCGACCCGTCAAATTTGCTCCTAGCCGATCATTTTTTCAGCAATTTAAAATTTCATTATTTCTATTTATTATTTTTTTTTTTTTTTGGTTCCCTTGAAAAATAAAAAATTCTCCTTATTTTAAAAGAAAAAGAAAAAAATTCATGACATTCCAAAAAAAAAAACAACCTACCTACCAACCCACCTTGAAAAATTTGGGTCGGAGTACATCAAACAAAAATATTTTTAATGAAGGCCTCATATTATTCGAAGATTCATGCAATAAATAATCTTTCCCAACTTTATTTTACAGCTATGTGGAAAAGTTTACAGACTTCCTAAAGTTATTTGTTGGTATACATTTAAAGAGGTTTGAATCCAGCCCACAGTTCCCTGTGTTGGAGTTTTTGGCCCTGTTGCTGAAGTACACTTTCAGACAGGTACTGTAAAAACTGATAATTCTTGGTCAGTTTGACATATCATGTGATCAAATCCTTTGAAGTACTTTCCCCACTTCATAGTCCAGTAAAGTTTTTAAAAAGGTTATTTAGGCCACACCAATTTGTAAAATAGTTCTTCAGATTTTCATACAAAAAAAATGAGGCAAGAGGGCAAAATAATTTTACAAATATTTTTTGTCATTTTGGAGATGAAAATTATGAGGCGAGCAAATACAAGAAATAGAAATATTTTTAATTGAATTAAGTGTGATTTCAAAAAGCGAGAGCTTAAAAATAGAGATAAAAAATCATCAAATATCATTTGTTTACCACATGAACTTAATATTAGTGCTTCAAAAATTTCATAGGCTTCCAGTTTGATTGCAGTATAAGGAACAATTTCCAATCCAGTATTTTGAAGTATCGTACATATAAAGACAGGCATCGTGAGAAACTTAAAACACTGTATTACACTGTTAAGAACTTTCTCGAGAGCCAGCGCTTCTGTCATTCGTCATCAGTGTGTATCAAGGTCTTTTGTGCACATGTTGTAAAAAGTCCAAAAAAAAATTTGCAGATATCTTTGGACACGTGGGCGCATATTATTTTTTGATAATATTATATTTGGATTTATTACAAAATGAAGCGGCAAATCCGACATTCTGGATTACAAATTGGCATGACCTTATTGCTTATATATGCATTTGAGACAAACGAAAATTTTGAAATGTGACACTAACCACCTGCTGGACACCATGAAAACACAGTGACCCAGAAACGGAGTTTGCCTCAAGTACTCAATCATGGTTTCTTGTTATGCTGAACTTACGTAATTTAGGATTTCTTAAAGCTTGATTTCTGTTGTCCTCATTCTGAAAGAGCATATTTGTCTCTGCATTTTAGATGGATGTGGTTGGGATGAAGTAAAAGGAGGGGAGGGGGGTGTAAATGAAGTTTTGAACATTGAGGTATTTCATACTAATGTTTTGCGATGAGGTCTGACCATGTTACAAGCTAACCTTCTTTTCTAAGCTACTGATACAATTATTCTTACACCCTGGTCATACGTTTTTATCTAGTAGTATATGAATGAATTTGTAAGGTACTTTTGTTTCATCATTATTTGTTGATCACATGATTTGTTGGTTGATTTTTATGAGAATGAAAGATCCATGGATCTGATTGCAAAAATGCAAAATTTTATGCCCACAAAAGTTCGTAAAACTATAGTAGGTTTATAAGCTGAAAATAATGTGTTTTTACAGCCTTCCAATGAGGGGTTTTACAACTGTCTGTAGGTTTATAAACTGAATATTAAGGTGTTTTTACAGCCTTCCAATGAGGGGTTTTACAACTGTCTGTAGGTTTATAAACTGAATATTAAGGTGTTTTTACAGCCTTCCAATGAGGGGTTTTACAACTGTCTGTAGGTTTATAAACTGAATATTAAGGTGTTTTTACAGCCTTCTAATGAGGGGTTTTACAACTGTCTGTAGGTTTATAAACTGAATATTAAGGTGTTTTTACAGCCTTCTAATGAGGGGTTTTACAACTGTCTGTAGGTTTATAAACTGAATATTAAGGTGTTTTTACAGCCTTCTAATGAGGGGTTTTACAACTGTCTGTAGGTTTATAAACTGAATATTAAGGTGTTTTTACAGCCTTCTAATGAGGGGTTTTACAACTGTCTGTAGGTTTATAAACTGAATATTAAGGTGTTTTTACAGCCTTCTAATGAGGGGTTTTACAACTGTCTGTAGGTTTATAAACTGAATATTAAGGTGTTTTTACAGCCTTCTAATGAGGGGTTTTACAACTGTCTGGACACCTGGAACACGTTCCTGGATTATCTGGATGACAAGTTAATGGACAGAACCACAGACAACTCAGCCATAGCAGCAAGGTACACTATACACAAGAGTTTAAATTGAAATACATTGTGTACATGTAAAAGTTTGGAGACTGCATCGCTTGATCAGGTACTGGTATTTTGACCTCCTCAAGCCGGGTGTCTTTTTGTTACAGATACCAGGAGCCTCTGTTATCCCTGGTTTCTAACATGCTTCACAAACTACAATTTCGATACAACCAGTCACAACTAGAGGAATTGGATGATGATGTCTTAGATGACGATGTAAGTTTTATAACAGATACATGTAGCATTGGTGTGTTTGTTTATATCCTCTAACTCATATAATTGAATATGAAGTTGCCATGTGAACATTTTAACTTCTTCTTGATACAACTAACCACCCAATTCTTTTCAATTTGGTATGAAGCATCTTTGGGACAGGAGGGACTAATAGAATCCTTTATTAGTACGAGTGTGGGATAGGGAAATTCCACCGAGGGGACAAGATTCGCAGTATAGGACGAGGCTTTGCCGAGTCCTAGACAGCGAATCTTGTTCCAGAGGTGGAATTTCCCTATCCCACACAAGTAAATAATGAAGGATTATTTTTCTCACATTTTGCCTACGGTTTAATGCATAAATTTAGGAGCTTTGAGAAAATTCTAAATTATCAAAATCCTCATTTGAACGTCGGTGCTAAAAACTAATTAAATAGGCAGAAAGAGCATACCCGAAAATGGTTTGCACTGTATGTGTAAACTAAGAAACCCAAGGTTGTCCACCAGAAAGCTATATACATTAAAATTTAAAGATAACAATGCAAAATATTTTTACTTCACCGTGTAACGTAAATCTTCACCGTATAACGTAAATCATAGAAAATATATGACGTCACAATCAAATGAAGTCGCAGCATAGCAAAGATTTACCCAAAGAATATGTCCTAATTTTGCTATTTCCAACAGAATGAAACCGAATGGCAGAGCTTCTTGTGTCAGAGTTTGGAAATTGTTGCCAAGGTAGCAGAAATCTACACAGCAGAGACATTCCAGTTATTGGTAGGATTCTGAGTAACAAAAAGTGTTTCTATATCATTAATGAAAGTCTTGACTTGTAGTACTAACAAGTTTAGCATTTTTGCTGCCAACATTCTTTAAGGAGTAAATGCCTAGTTTGTTATAAGGAGTATGTAAATGTTGGAAGCCTGGGGTAATTTGCATAATCTCTGCTGATTGTAGAGAAACTACCTCATATTGCCATTGTTTTTATACAATGCATGATATAAACAAACTAAACATTTGTTCCTGATATCTATAATTTGTGATATCAAACTCTTTTTATGCCCCCACCATGAAATGGCGTGGGCATATAGGGGTACCTTTTCAGTCTTAATTCAATTTCTGTTCATTATCTTTTCTACAGATATGCATATAAAACTAAAATTGGGTAAACACAGACATCATGAGAATATTTAGGTCAAGTTTTTACTTGGTTCTGGTTGAATAATTTTTGACCGAGTTGTGCCCCTTGGACTTGGAAACTTTCGAACAATTTATTGTTTTAGCTTATTATCTGAGTCATACATGGATATTTTTAATTGAAATTCAGGATATGGATATATCACAAGAATATACGAGTCAAGTTCATAATTGGGTCAGGTAGTTATACCCCTTGGACTCAAAAAATTTCAAGGAATTCCAGTTTCTGCTCATTATCTCATTTATGCATGGATGTTCAAATACTTATAAGGGTCCAGTTGGATAACTTTTGGTAGAGCTATGGCTCGTGGGTGGGGCATTCGTGTCATTCACATTTAGTTCATTAAGGGTAGGATTTTATTTCAAGCTGAAAGGTCACTTGCATGTCACAGGGACCTATAAATGTAGAAGTGATTTATTACAGACAAATCATTGGTGCATGTAAGAACATATACTCACTTTTAATGCTGTCTTTTCTTTACTTTAGTATGAACCATTCAGTGAGCATCTAGACATTTATCTTGGTCTGGATCAGTTTGTAAGAAACAATGCACAAGGCAGGCATCTGACAATAACTGCAGAGAATGAGTGTAGAAAACTTCACTGTTCTCTGCGAGATTTAGCTTCCCTGCTACAAGCTCTGGGAAGACTGGCTGAACACTTTATAGGAGAGAAGTTTCTAGAAAGATTCAGAGATGGCACATTGCTTCTAGAGAGGTGAAAATTGTAGGATTTTATATACTGTACAATGTTCTGTAAACACAGTACAATTTACTGTGAACTTGAATTTTGATTTATTTACATTTTATATACATTATGCAGGGCTTGAAGCTAACTTTTTATGTCACCAGTCCAGCCAGACTGATGGGGTATAATTTCAACCAGTCCGCTGAAAAATTTACCAGTCCAACAGAGTTTTCCAAAAATAATTAAACACATTTCATTAATGTTATTAAAATGAAATTTAGCTCAATATGTCTGAAACAATATTGTAACACTTAAATGTGGGATTTATATTTACAAATCAGAATTGTCTGATAGGTCTACAGATCGAAGCATGCCAACTGTGTAAATTTCATAAGTATATTTTCCAAAATAATGCTTTAGAAAATTAACTGGTCAGTCTCATCGGACTGACTAAACAAATGTCTGTCAGTCTGCCAGACTTTTAACCAGTCATTGACTGATGGGCATATGTTAATTTCGAACCCTGCATTATGTATGAATACAATGATTGAATTAACAACACACCATAGCATTGGCATAGCTTTTTCAGCTTTGTGTTTTTCTAGTAGAATAGATTTTTTTCTGACTGTATTTTGTAGGTTAGTGAATACGGTTGTCTATGGTTCAAAGTCCCAGCTGTTCAGTGTCACATCCACTATACAGAATGTCCTCCACACAGATTTTGTCGGAGTGTGAGTATGAATTTGTCAGTCTGCTCCAGCAACATCATCACTGGAAATTTCATGAATATTTCTACACATCTTTATTTTTTTGGTTTCTGACAGACATGCACAAGCCATCGCATCAATTAAGGCCTTTGCTCATTGGTTGTCACAGTTTTACAGTGAGACACAGAAAGTCAATCTCGATAAGGATAAATTTTCATCTTTAATATCTACGCTTCTGGACTCCATTGTTCCAATGTTCTCAAAAGAGGTAATTTAGGCAATATTTGGGCTTGGATTGAAAACATTCTCCATCACGTTTTTCCATCCTTGTCCAAATGACTTTTATAAGACTGTAATCGTGTATATCATATCAATTCCATGTACCGGTATATTGAGTTCATTATATTACAGTACAATGAAGGCAGTATTACATACATGTATATGTATGTGTTAAATGTAGGAGTCACTTTCAATATGATTACATTCTTCTAAATATTCATAAATTAATGAGTATAAGAAATGGAAAGATGCCGTATTAACATATAAAATATTTGACTGGGTGCAATAATATTTCTATTTTAGATACCAGAGAAAATCGTTCACTCTAGTGCTCATTTATTGTTGTCAATAACCTCTACTGTTCGACCCCAGTTTCTTTTGCACCTTACCAGTACCCAGACACTCTGTAAACATGCCAGTCAGGGAGGATATGATGACCTGACCATTGAAGTAAGTGTGTGCAGATGATAAAGTGTGAAATATTACAAATACATCCTCACGCTTTCAGAAAGTGAATGAAAACATGATGTTTTTACACGTCATATTTGTAATAATTTTGTTTTTTATAGAATATTTTTTTAAACGATTAGTGTATTTTTAGTCATATATTCATATTTCAGCCCATTGGCCTACATCTACTTGTATTCATGTAGGTTGAGTTTGAGGATGTAGATGATTTAAATCTCTTTCAAAAATGAATCGGACATTTATAATATTTTGTGTAACTTTTGCAGGTACAGTTGTTAGTATACCGAGCCTTGTCACACAGCTTAATTCTACCCTGGCCGAATGTAGTGGAGTCGGAGCAGAACTGGGCGAGTCGAGCAGGAGATCATCAGGCCTTTGTTAGACAGCTGGCCCGACATTTCCTACAGCTCAAGGACACAAGAGCCCTGACAGCCAATAAAGGCTTGCAGGAGGAAGGTGAGGAGAGCTTGCATTGTTGTTTGAAAGGGGGGTACTCTGGGGTGTAAATATTTACTTGTATTGTAAATTTAAGGCCAATTTTAAATTAAAATTGATCTTTTTTTCTTTTCTTTTTTTAAAGCAAAATCTGTGATTAAGAGGACCTTGCAGATATTTGAAGACTGGATTGAGAATATTGCTGGTGAGGTGGTGAAAAGTAAGCAGGTCTGTTACCAGTCATTACAAGAAGTCATTGAGGTGGCGTTAGCGGTTTTTCCCGTCTATCTGCATCAACCAGGTGGGTAAAACCAGCCAATCAATAATAGTTTTTTCAAGACTTTTCGCTCATACTTAATTATATGGAGAGTCACCTAATGCAGTTGGGATATAGAGTAACTAATATTGGTACATTGTTTTAATTGTGAGATACAGTAATTAATATCGGTACATTGTTTTTGATAGATGTGGTGGATTCCTTGATGAGTTTCTTCTTGTCGCTGTTCCAAGGACTTAGGGTTCAGATGGGAGTTCCCTTCACAGAACAAACTATCAAGACCTTTATGACTCTTTTTACGCAGTATGTTAATGATATTTCATCTAGATCATTTGAAATTATTTTCAGTTCACAGTCATTCTTAAGAGGCTGAGCACAAAACAGATTTTATTTATTACAAGTGCCATTAATTTTCAGCTCTTCATGACAAATGTCTGGAGAGCTATTGTCGTGACCCCCAATGTTGACATCACACTTTTAGGGAAAACTTTAACTTTGGTTTTAACTTTTGAACATGGAGGGATAGGGCTTTGATATTTCACATATAGATTCCTCATGACCAGGCCTCTCATGTAGTATCAAAACTTTTGACGTTGGCCTTTCATTAACTTTTCGTAAACCTTTAGACTTAGATCTATCTTTTGAACCAAGGAGGATAAGGTAGTGTAACTAAAATTCTGGCGACTAACAACTCTTGTTATTTTTCAAAGACACCCCTGCCCCTAAAGAAAAAACTCTGCCACTTAATCATGTGAAAAGTTCAGAGAGCGTTGCTGTAACCGACTTTTAATCTTTCAGAGAACAGTTAGCAGAAAGCATCTGCCATGAAAGTAGTGCAGCCCACAGAGTGGTAGAAAAGTAAGAACAGGCACCTGGAAACCATTGCCTAATGTTGTTGGGTGTTGATAAAAAAGAAAATTATGGACTTCTGTTGGTATTGAATGCTATATAAATATTAATGAACAAATCAATCTGGATAAAGTTTTAGATAAGGAAATTTGTTTTGCAGGTTTTTGAAGATTTTAGAACTTATTGTACAGGAGCCAGGGTCTGCCTTTAAAGCATTCTTGCCAAATGTGATATCCATATGCATGGATCAAATTTATCCTGTAATAGCACAGGTAAGCTGTCTGGGAAATAAAGGACATTGAAGAGATTTATCTTCAGAGTGTCAATTCTCCTCGGCAACTCTTCTAGATATTTTAACTCAGTTTAATATTTTGTCATCAGTGCACCGGTATGCAATAATTTATTTTCTTATCATGTAATTTATGTATCTAATAATGTTGATTTTCTGTTTGTTAAGAATCGTGTGCCTTGATTTTGTAGCGTCCATCCCCAGACATCAAACAGAGTTTGTATAAATTACTTCACGAGCTGATGATGAACAACTGGCGGTATTTCTTCAAAGGAAATGTGCTGAAGTCGTTCAGTGCACAAGCACCCCAGAATGGAAACGGAGAGGCTCAAAACACTCCACAGTTCACTGCCATTATGCAGGTAAATGAATTTCAGAAACTACTTCCTTGTCATCTCCAAGTATATATACGAAGAGTTTTCTACAGTATATATACAAAAGTGTGTTCTACAGTATATATACAAAAGTGTGTTCTACAGTGTATATACTAAAGTATGTTCTACAGTATATATACAGAAGTATGTTCTACAGTAAATATACGAAGAGTTTTCTACAGTGTATAAACAAAAGTATGTTCTACAGTATATATACGAAGAGTTTTCTACAGTATATATACAAAAGTATGTTCTACAGTATATATACAAAAGTGTGTTCTACAGTATATATACGAAGAGTTTTCTACAGTATATATACGAAGAGTTTTCTACAGTATATATACAAAAGTGTGTTCTACAGTATATATACAAAAGTGTGTTCTACAGTGTATATAATGACTTGTATATACAGGTGACTCTCAATAACCTGAAGTTCAAGGGACCTTGATAAAGCTTCTAGAGATCAAAGGTTGAATTTAATCCTGAAACTAAAGACTCGAGCGTTATAATTTAGATTTTATAGTAATTGGAAGTGCATATCTATAACATCTTAGGGCTGTTTTGGCACATCTTTAAATTATTTTCTCAAAATTACTGTTTCATTGGCAAGTCAAAACAAACTTTTCATAATCACACAGTGCCATACAGCTATCTGTGAAAATAGTACAGTTAATTAAAAATTCAAAATCTGCCCCCAAAATGAAGCAATTAAATAATAATTTACTCTGACAAGAAGCACATGCACTATGTCTCATAAGTTCAAGTTATTTATCATCCTTGTGTCAAACGGCTCCCCAGAAACAGAATAACATAAATATGATAAATACATGAGAGTATACATAAATAGAAAAAAGTTAAATTAAGTATCTCTTTTTTTATTCATGCTAAATTTAAGTATTTGCCTAAATTCACCAATCCTTGAACATTTTGAACACTTAGTAATTGAACCAGTTTGAAGGCTATCGGACGTTTATAATGATATCCCTTTTTTCTTTTTTTTAAGGCCATCGTTAAAAAAAATTTTGTTTGATGTACTCCGACCTACATTTTTCAAGTCGGGTAGGTAGGTCGGTATTTTTATTTTTATTTTTTTTTGTGAAAATCAAATTTACAAATTTTCTTATGTTTTCATTAAACACATAACGCTGCCAGACAGAATAGAGTTTAGAACATTCATTTTGTACACATTATATATAATACACGTAAATCTTCCAATGTCTCCTGAAATTTACTCAGGACGTTTTGCATTCGTCACGGATGAGGACCTCTACAGTTGTTGATAAATAAATCAACACCCCTTTTTGTTACCACCGGTCGATTCCGACATTCATAATGGCAATCACTTTTAAAAACACTTTAATGTGATCCATGAATATCCAAGTGAATTGCATGATGACAGCAATTTACAATAAGTTTTAATATTTCCCAATATAATTTTAATGCCGACTTTCGGGCATCGTTCAAATTGTTGTGACGATCGTGTTCCATTCGTGTGTCTCAGTTTAAGAGCAAAGTAAAAGTGCCGTTCACCTATTAAATCGTCATAACATTTAGATAATCCTATATCAAAATAATATGCGTGCCTTTTTAGAACTATAGACCATCAACTTAAGCGCCGACTCGTGGTCCGCCATAATTTTGGTGCGCTATCCCACGTGATTTTTTTATCTAAATAACATGCATGGCTTTCAAACTTTTGTACATAAATACGATCAGGCCTCGACGGGGGAGTTCGTAGCTCCTTGTTCTATCTTGTTGTTAGATAATGTGGTAATTTGGAGCTGTGATGCGGTATATTTGATCATTCACATAGAAAAATGTTATCAAAGTGAAAGTAGAACCGAAAGACGCCCTAAGGACATTTTGATATCAAGAATTCTGTAAAACAACTAGTCCAAATAATAAAAAAAAAAATGGCATCAAGTTTAATACTAATTCGAAGAATGTCTATTTTTCAGGAACAAATAAAAAAAAATAAAAAATTTCCAAGTGCGGAAAAAATGATCGGGTCGGGGCAAATTTCATTTTAAGCCTAATGTATTTTGATTTCAGTCATTATAGTATAAAGGACATTTAAGTATGAAATATAATTCATCTTCTACAACAGGCTAGTTATATTTTTCACATTGTGGCATTGTATAAAACAATAGGTACTATTGTTTTATACAATGCCACAATGTCTTTTTTTCAATATTCAGATTATGAGATGAAGTTCTAAATTTAGTTATATGATATTTCTTATATTTGCTATCAATAGGTTTACTCAAGTAATATTTAACACAAAAATTGTCAAAGAGGTGTTGTTGATATAAAAAAAATCTTCAGACATTTTACAAGTATCATTAAATATCTGTTGTTTTGTAGTGTCATATAGTCTTTTTTCAATAATATATGTAGAATACATGTAGAATATATAATTTTATCAGACATATCACTTTAAATCATATACATGTAATTTTGTCCCAAATTATTTATTTCTTTATTAACATTTACAACCTGCTTATCATTATGTGACAGCATATCTTCATAACAGTCTGATTGACTTGGCACAGGCACTGCCCCTTGGTACCCTCTGTGTTTGGGACAACATTTTATAATATTGTTTCACTTTACTACCCATGTAGCATCCTTGTTATACAGTGCATTGTCAATCAGTATTGTTATGAGTCAATTCCAGACCAATGTCAATATAGAAATTCTTAACATGTGTATATGGTATCATGTAGTCAATGTTTAATTATTAGAATTGTATATGCCCGTTGAGGACCCTTGATTGGTGAGTAAATAAATACAGAAGATGACTTAATAATACAATTGGGATAATTGTATTATTAAGTCATCTTCTGATTTTCAACCAATTAAAAAAAAACTCTTAATAACCAAGGAATTTTCAGCTAGAATATTCCCAATTCAGAATATACGAAAAGGTTCCAAGTGGATTTGTTAACAAATATCTAATATAGTTTTTCAATTTTCTTGGGCTTTAGTACTTTTAACATATCAAAACAGACAATTGTATAGTTACCCTGAGGTTATGGTTCTTTGATTTTGATGTTAAAGCAAACAATGCCTGTCTGCCCTGATCTGCAAATGTGTTTTTGAGTTTGAATAAATTTGCCTTTGTAAGATGAAGACATACCCAGATAATTGAACTTGTTCATGCCCATCATATTTCCAATTGTTTTCATTGATCAATGTTTTACCATTATGAAAAATCATAATTTTTTGTTTAATCTACACTTAGTGTTTAATTCCATTCAAACTCCTAATAACACAGCCAAACTAGTCCCAGGTATTGATTCACTGTTCTCCAGTTAAGGTCCAAGCAGAAATATTTACATTCTAGATTGATGGCGTGTATATACTATACCATTCAGAGTGAAAACAATGAAATATGTCGCATGTGACCAAAATTTCACTTTGAGGGAGCAAGAACTTGGAGAGATCGGAAGTTCGAAAGATCAAGACTAAATTTGCTTAGACCCCCCAAAAAATTAAGACCATGGGGAAATGAATAACTTCTTGAGATTGAAGTTGGAGCATTGAGAGTTACCTGTAAGTGAAGATAATATGTTCTACAGTATCTGAAAAAGTATGTTCTGCAGTGTATAGCACAGTGTACATTCCTCATATACATGTAATAACATAAGTGTTTGATTTGGTGAAATATGCATTTATGCAAGAATTTAAAATCATGAAGGAAAGGAGATTTTTGATTTTTTGCAAGAGATTCTTCTTGCAAATTAGGATGAATACTTGTGTAAATAATTTGGTGAGTATAGTTGACAAAAACCATGCTTATGGAAACGATTTGATTGACCGTTATTTGTGGAGTAGGAGAGGCTTTCCAAATCTGTGCACTCCATATTTGCCAGAGTACTCTTTAACATTTATATATTTAACTATTCTTAGATATTGGTCTCAATTTTCAGTCATATGGCCAGTCATTCCTCCAACCAGACCTTACAGTATTTAAACAAAACCTGGAATCTTTAGAAACCCTGAATACCAAATGGAAACTTTATCATAAAGTGAGTGTTTCAAATGGAAGATTTTATTCTGAGAAACCTTAAAACTTGCAGTGTATAAAAATGTGTATATAATTCATATACATGTACTGTATATTGACTCTCTAAGGGCTGTTCCAGTAAAACATACATGGGGCGGGGAGAAGACACTTGAAAATTAGGATGACCACCCATAGAAGAGATTTGGTACACTCCTATCCACCCATAGAGGCAAATAATGAAGCTTTATAGGCACTTATTGGAGCAAATAGATTTACTGGAAAAGTAGAATTTAAAATATTTCCAGATCAGAATTTTTTCCCATCATACAGCACGAAATACTTGTTTATCTTGATATCAACTTTATTTCAGTATTCAATACATGCAACTCCGTTTTAAGCATAATTTACAGAACACCAAGACTGCCTCTGTAAATTGTGTGTTCTTCAGTTATTTTCTCACAGATTACCCTGTTATATGGTTTGGTAAAGTAATCACTCGAAGAAGCAATTTTCATACAAAAGCCACCCACCATAGAATCAATATCCCACCAGTGTGAACCACCCAAAGATTTTTGAAAAACTGCCTTGCCCTAGTACCCCATATATTGAAATGGAACAGCCCTAATGTAAGATGTGCCACTATTCATTGGTAAAGTTTGATATAGAAAGAAGACAAACTTCTTCTTACCTCTGATATTTTTTTTATCATCATTTGTAGTCCATATTTAGAGAAGTGATGCTGGTGCAGTTCTTAAATGTTCTTATGCAAGTCTTGGTGCATAAATCCCATGATCTCCTTCACGAGGAGATAGTTGTGACAGTATACAATATGGCTACTGTGGACTTTGACAGATTCTATGCTGAATTTTTACCTCACTTCCTGTCTTCATGTGAAGGGCTAGATTCAAACCAAAGGAATATACTAGTGACTAATTTCAAAGTAGTCAAGGTGAGTATCCAGGAAATCTGGTGACTGATTTCTGAATTATGATAAGCTGTACTGAAACTCTGAGAATCATTGTGTTAGATGACATTGCCCACTAGGAGATGTGAATACGTGTTTGCTAGAAACTGTCTGATGTCCTACGATTACATTAAAAGATTTTATTAAAAAATACATCAGTACTGTGGAATCATATTCCTGGGGGACCAATTTTAATGGTTTACAGATATATTTTTTTTGTATCAAGGAACATGAATTCGACGAATCTTTTATTCCTATGAAATCTCATTAATCTGTAATTAACATTGCTAAAAAGTGCGAAAAATTTATTGAAATTTACACCATCTGTACTCCGCTCTGCCTGGTAAAAGATGACTTAATATGCATCATTCAAAACAATTGAACTAAATACACTACCTTTAAGCTTAATTATATTGGTAATGGCTGGGGGAAAAAATACATAGGGGACATTAGGATCACATTTTTACCTCATGGACAAATTGTGATAATTGCGCTCTGTGTGAAGGGATTAGCATCATTAGGGCTGTAAATCTGAGGACAAACTTATCAAAATTAAACCATTGCTGATAAAATTGCATATGTAATAATTATTCTACAGCTCTGAAGTATAGAATGATAAGTAATAATTACAGTTCTGAAGTACAAAATGATACATAATAATTATTCTACAGTTCTATAGTCTGAAATGATAAGGGGATCTGATGTGGAATCAACATTGTTTGGGGGGGGGGGGGGGGTGTCAGTGTTGGAGATTTTTATGGATCACCCTTACCTATTAATTTACAGGGATTGGTTGTTATGGTTGTTACCCACAAAATTATGTCCCCAAAAACCAGAAAAATTTTGGTTACCTATGACCATTGAACCCCCACCCCCTCCTCTCCCCACCCCCACAAACAATTATGATTCCACAGCAATACATAGATTGTAAGCATTATGAGAAGTGTGCATATATAGTCACAAGACCTCTAAGTAGGGTCGTTATTTCATGCAGAGAAGTATATGAAGTTTCCTTTTTTTCAGGATCTGCCGTCCTTTACTCAGAGTGTGAATCGGTTTGTGAATGACTTGAGATATTACAGACTAATCAATAGTAGCCTTCCTGAAGGTTCAGTTACTTTCTGATGTTTACTGTTAGTCATACTGTGAAGGTTCGGTTACTTTCTGATGTTTACTGTCAGTCATACTGTGAAGGTTCTGTTACTGTCTGATGTTTACTGTCAGTCATACTGTGAAGGTTCGGTTACTTTCTGATGTTTACTGTCAGTCATACTGTGAAGGTTCGGTTACTTTCTGATGTTTACTGTCTTGTCATACTGTGAAGGTTCTGTAGTCATGAGACAGCCTTGGTTTTTGTTGTACAGCTATCCGTTTGTTTAAACCATGCTCTACTTCCTAGACAAACAATTGTTATTTGTTTATGTAAGAATGTTCTTTACTTAAATTCAATGCTGAAAACCAGTCATTAATGTTCAAAGGAATGAGGATATTTTAAAAATACAAATTTCCTGGTATCCAAATTATTTCATACCATTTCCCTATTGCAAATTTTTATTACTTGTAATTCTATTAAGTGCTGATACAGACTGGTGCTTTATGATCAACATATTGGGAAATATTATCTAAAATACAGTCTGCTTTTATTTGGAAACTGATTCATTGAGTTTCTTTGCCAGATGATGCACAATTATTTTGATTTTGACTACAGATTACTCCGTTTACCTAATCAAGTTATAGGGTTCATGGCAGGTGGGACCATTCAACAGGGGATGCTTACTGTTCCTAGACACCTGATCCCACCTCTGGTGTGTCCAGGGTTCTGTGTTTGCCCATCTCTCTGTTTTGTATTCTTTATAGGAGTTATGAGATTGATCACTGTTCGTCATCTTCACCTTTTCATAAAGATACATTGACTTTTTATTCAACTGACTAGGACTTTTTGCATTCCATCTCCTTAGCCCTAAGTAAACAACATTCCTCAAATTTACAAACCTTTATTTATGGAGTAAGTATTCAAATACAAAAACAAAAGGGAAATTGACCATGCGTTCAGACTTTTGATTCTTCCCAATAGTTGTGGTGCTAGTATATCAAACCTCTAAGCAAGTGCTGACATTGCTTGAATTTTTCAGTTAACAAAGTTTTATGCTTGACTGGACATAATAGGTTGCATGTTGTAAATAAGAAAGAAAGTAGTTATATGATGGTTACACCAGTCATGTTGGAAATGAAATAAATTGAGGATTCAATTGTGAATCACAATTTCATGCAAATTTTATTTTATCTTTTTGTTATGGTGCTGTAATGTATTATCGGTGCTGTAATGTATTATCGGTACTGTAATGTATTATCGGTGCTGTAATGTATTATCGGTGCCTGTAATGTATTATCGGTGCCTGTAATGTATTATCGTTGCCTGTATTATCGGTACTGTAACGTATTATCGGTGCTGTAATGTATTATCGTTGCCTGTAATGTATTATCGGTGCTGTAATGTATTATCGGTGCCTGTAATGTATTATCGGTGCTGTAACGTATTATCGGTGCTGTAATGTATTATCGGTGCCTGTAATGTATTATCGGTACTGTAATGTATTATCGGTGCCTGTAATGTATTATCGGTGCTGTAATGTATTATCGGTGCCTGTATTATCGGTGCCTGTAATGTATTATCGGTACTGTAATGTATTATCGGTGCTGTAATGTATTATCGGTGCCTGTAATGTATTATCGGTGCCTGTATTATCGGTGCCTGTAATGTATTATCGGTGCTGTAATGTATTGTCGGTGCCTGTAATGTATTATCGGTGCTGTAATGTATTATTGGTGCCTGTATTATCGGTGCCTGTAATGTATTATCGGTGCTGTAATGTATTAACGGTGCTATAATGTATTATCGGTACTGTAATGCATTATCGGTACCCATAAAATGTGGGTAATTTTATTAATTTCACCGTATTAAAATGATAGAAAATAGTACAAATGACTAAATAAATGAAATGTTTCAAGCCCCATAAAATCTGTAAAATCCAGGAGCTTCGGGGGCTTCGTCCTGGACCCACTACCTCATAAAGTTGCGACCCCCGTAACTGCAATTCCTGGATCCGCCCCTGCTGTAATGTATTATCGGTACTATAATGTATTATCGGTGCTGTAATGTATTATCGGTGCCTGTAATGTATTATCGGTATAATTCTTGAGAGTAGTGTATGAAAAAAGAACACCGGAAAAATCTAATATTTACAATAATATTTTGATATTGAAAAGTTTCAAAGAACAAGGTACGATTGTGTATATAAAAAGGCCCAAAAAATTTCTCTGTTTTAAATGTGTCTTGCATTAAGCTTGATCTGTGATTAAAGTAAGTTAAATATATGCCAAGTAAACTATCTCAACTTAATCAAAGTTATTGCTTAATTGATAGCATTATTACGTCATGAATAAGACTTTTCCCGCCCCCTTTTCAAACAAAGCGTAATAACTGAACTAAATTTCATCCAGATTATTGCCTAGGAAAAGGTGTGCCCATCTGTCGAGCAAAATGAAATTAATATATATTGTTTATTAATAGACGATAAAAAATATATTTGAATATGAATTTGCTCGACGCGTGGGCTTCATGTTTTCTGAAAGGAAAACCCCCTGAATTTATTAATTTTTTCATTGATTTTGGCATTTTTGGCAATTTTATGCCAACTTCACGCTCTTGTCATTACAACACGAAGCAATTTTGGATCAAATCAAATGTAGTTTGGGTTTTCTTATATATTCTCATTTGGAATGGCAGATTTTGGGATATCCTATTGAAATCATCAATTTTCTGGGCTAGATGACTGTAGAAACTGTACCTGCTTCTTTATTTTATTTTATTAAAAAATGCAGTTTTAGTAGAGTGTGAAGGGGGGGGGGGCAAACTTCCACCAGAGTTCGTTTGCTCACAAACCTATTCGTAGGTGACGTAATGAGGCCTCGACGGGGAGTTTGGGGGGGGGGGGGGGCAAACTACAGATCAGCAGTCAGCAGGTAAACCTACTGCGCTACCCAGGAAGGCGATTGGATGTAAAAGGAATATATATAAGTATTTATGTTTTCATTCAAGTTTCTCATTATGAGGATGTATTCATTATTCTTCCTCAAGTATTCTCTTTAGAGAAGTAGGCAGGCATTGACCTACATCCGTGTAAGCTGTTTGTCCACTTCTATAAAGAGAATACTCCGTAAGTAAGTGCCAAGAGCTAGCCAGGTGCGCCGTATACCTACACCAACTAAGATCGAATTCCTTAATGAGGTCACGGAGTTCACTTATTTAGTATATCTTTGCAGGTGAAGTTTTATGCCACTGAACCAATATTGTTCATGATTTATGGTTCTCCTTCCATTGTTCGTGTCAGGCAATTACTGGTTAATGTTTTACAGGATTGTGAAATTTAATTTCACAATTTCCAAAATTTTGATTTTTTCGAGACAACTAATATTTACGTTACCTTCAACGCTTTCTTTTTTCGACTTCTATTTCAAAATGTACAAGTATTCTAATTCAATTATAAATGACTTAATGTTGACTCAAGCGATGATACCCCAGCATAGATGTGTTTAAGAGGAGGGGTAATTGCCAAATAAGATACCCTAATACAGAATTTTTAATGCACTGGGCACTACTCATCCGCTCTCTATCGTATGATGTTAGTATAATTATGGCAGATTCGGCAAAGCTCCCCCAATCGTGCTTTCTGCTGTGTTGTTGCAAGACATAAAAATATCTTAACTCTCCGATGATAAGACCTTTCTCATGTTGTTTGATATACCAGGAATTATGAATTGTTAGAAAATTGTAATATTGCGTGAGAAATTCATTTGATTTTACAATTACAACTTGTTGTAATTTAAAATTCTCGGACGTTTTGATATGTCAGTTACGCAATGATGAACCTTTTTAAGATATGGAATTGCAACTAGATCATAATTTTATTACAAAAAATTATATATATAAGAACAATCTATAAAAACATAGCAACACCATTAGTATTAAAATGGGGTGTAAATGGATAAATCAACAATATATGGGTACATGTAAAACAATGTAAAATATATATATATAAAAACGCGCAACAACAACGAATACAACAAGAGCTGCACATAGTGGGACATCCCCTCGCAATGTAGACTATCGGTAAATATGAAGTCCCGCAGTGACTTAGACTCCAAAATCAATAAGGTTGTCCTTTCTTGGTAACAAAGCTACATGTGAAATATCGACTACAAAAATGTGGCGTGTAGAGTGTCTACAAGCTCAGTACCACGTGCACACACTCGCGCCATCTCCCTCGCACACTTGCGAACGGTTCCGTTACTACATCCCGTTGAAGGTAAAATGATTACGATAATCTTGAGGTATTTACAGGAGACGTGTCGTGATGTGTTTAATGCTCTATGTACCATAATTTGGACTTGCCAGTTTACAGGTACAAGCCACTGGGTATTTTTCGTATCGCATAATGTACTCGCGTTTGGTCCTATTATTGTTTGTCGTTTTTGTATCGTTTTTATTTATTTGACATTTTCTAAGAACCTGGCGATAGACCTCCACCGGTTTACATTTACCGTCGGGATCTAGCATAGTTTGACCGCCAAGGGTCGTGATGCGGCATTTTTCACAGCTGCATTTGGCCTGCACTATGTATGGGGGTATTCGGTGTTTGTCATAGTTGAGCTGCAGATAATGAGGACAACTATCTAGTTCGCCTTTGGTACTGTTCAGGAGGCAGGTTTTCCCCCCATAAATATCCATGTATCGCGGACTTGAGAGCGTTTTACAAGTCCTACAGTTAGAGTTTTCTGTATGTTTCATCGTAGGCATCATGTAGAAAGATGGGTCCAAATCGGTCGGAGAAACTCCAAGAATATCAATTCGTCTTCGATGGCCAAGTACTTTGACTTTTTTAATACTAGGACATTTCGTAGAATATATATCCACCAGTATACTTGCAATTAATATGAAATGAACCTAAAATAAAAGAATATTCAACCAAAATTATTATGATTTTCATTATTATTACTTTTAAAAATATGACATGTTGCCTTTTTTCCTAACAAAAGAAGTATGCATTATGTAGGGGGTATCAAACCCGACCCGACCCAGACGTTCCAAGATAAGATAAACCACAGAAACAGACTCGAGGCAAGATAATGGCGATCAATTATTAAATATTTTTAACTTTTGAAATATTTGGATTTGGATGTCGTTCTTGTGAAGATTTGTTATGGAAAATCGTTTTAAATTCAATTTTACATGCATGTATTTATCTATTAATATGTATTATCTGAAATTATAAGAGTGTTAGTATATTTACAATTGAACTTACATTTATTTTAATCATCTCTTTGCCCGCAATACTTCGATTCCAAGACTACAAAATGAAGTTGATAACAAATACCTTTATACAATTCCCCAATAATTTCCATATCCCCGGAACATCTATTTACTTTGTCTATATTTGACACGAAATTTATTTCCGTTCTGTTGATATTTACTAGTTTTTGTCCTATGAGTTTTACTTCCTCGATCGTCGGCGGATACCCAGATCTCGTTACAAGAATCGGCAAATATACTGGAAGTGTGTCACACCTGGAAAATCAGCTAAAATATCAATGAGTTTTGTCTCGGTGGGTGGATTACAAATGGAATCTTCGATATATTTTTTTTTTGGTTTGGTGTTATTTTGGGGGATCATCTGTATACCGGTATATAGTGCCATGGTTTTCAGCGACAGCTTTTGATGACTGTACATTCAGCATACTTGAATTTAAAATCCAGTTTTGACAGTCGAAGACAATTTGAAAAATAAATCAATTTCCGCATATGAAATTAAAAAGAAAGGAAAAAAATAATAACATGGATCTCACGATTGAATCGTTTATCAGCGAAACCGATTATGCAGAAAATATCCCCTGCTCCCATTGTTTTATGTTCCCCTTAAGACGAAGAGACATTCTTACATTCACCTATTATCATCATTCCTTGATTTCATATTTTGTAATACTGGTATATAGATATTAACGTCAAATTAAAAGGTCAACCTTTCAAAAAGAAATAGAGTAGAAAAGAATCACTGACCAAACATTGATATAGATATATATATATATAATATATAAAGCACAAAAAATTTAAGAGTTCATTGCTATTTCCGTGCTTTAGAGAGAGAGAGAGAGAGAGAACGATTTTATTTGAGCGATTGCAAACTTCTAAAAAAAAAAACACACACAACAACAACAAAGGACAAGACTTCTATTCATAAAAAGATGGAAAATTAAATCTTGTCATGTGTTTTTTAAAGGTATTTACCGATACGTAATCAAAGAATTTTTGTTTTTGTTTCAAACAATGATGAGGAAATTGGAAGCGGAAACACCCGAAACTTTTGTTTATGTACTCAATAGATGCGACATGTGGTAGGTAAATTGTCGGTGTATTACGAAATAGAAAATCAGTGGATTCATTGTTACGACTGTCATGTCCAGAGTCCCATATGTAATCATATTAAATTTCACAATCCCTTTTTGAAGAATCCATTTTAAAGCGCCAAGAAAATGTATGCACTTATTTACGAGATTGTATAAATCAATAAAATTAGATTTATATAGATTTCTTGACTGCGACATGAAAGGTCCACACGTCACGCAAATTGGAACATTCAAGAGGGTGTTCTTTGGGTTTATGCATTGAAGGGGAATAATAATAATAAAAAAGATATAAAAGAATGGGGCTTGTTATTGAGCTACATTATAAAAACTCCACCTGTTGCATGCAGCACGCAGATTCTACTTCTTATATGTTGGTCCGGTGTCAACACAAAATCAATCATTAGGCCTATACGTTAAATTAATGCACGCTTATATATTATATGGATATAAAAATGTTTAATGCTATTGTAAATTGAAAGGCTGTTACAGCATTGTTCATTTATATTAAAATAATCAAAAACTTCACAACAAAGAAATGTTTAGAAGTATTACCAGGTTAAAATTGTACATTACTAGTAGTTGCAATGTCTTGCCTCAAAATTTAAAATGAGACATAAAAATGGGGGATTTGGTGTTATAGATTACATTTTTGAATTATTAGCAAAGAAACGAAATTTCTCGTGTAAAATTTTAAGAATCGATGGTTTGATTTGGAGAAATATTTACAACATTGAAATTCGTTTCGATTCTGCCATTTGTTTTATGGATTATAACGGAATATAAATATTTGCAATGTATTAGATGAATTTTTAACAAAAAAAAAGTAAAAATCATGTAGATTTTTCACAGGTGCTTGTCGGCATAACTACCCCCCCCCCCCCCCCCCCCCCGTACTCTTTACAGAAACTCTTGCTATACATATGCACCATTAAATGTAGCATGACGTCGATTTCAGAGATATATTAAAAGTACACAATTATAGCAATTTTTACGTTAATTGGTACATACGTATAGTAAAAGGAGTAATTAAATGAAAATGGTTACATTTGTTTCATAACTAATATTTTTGTAAACAAAAAAAGGGGGTATAGATTTATAGCCTATTGACGTCGTGCGTTAACAATTGAACTTCTTGATAATTATTATTCCAATTCCTTTCAAATCTTTGGCAAACGGGGGATTTCAGGACTCCTGCACCCCTGGGGTCTGAGAGGTGGGGGCAAAAATTTACCAATTTTCAAAAATAATATTTCTCTACAACCGCACATGTGTAAGAAAAACTAAATGCATAGTGATGTAGAGCAGAAAGGCCTTTACCAAAATTGTAAATTTCATGATTCCCTGGGTAGAGGTTCTGACCCCAGGGCAAGGCCAAACTTGGTACATAGCGTTTATGTGTAAAACAGTTAAATAACATCTTTAGTGCTATTGATACTAAATTAGCACTAAATGGATACTTAAACAAGAGGCCCATGGGCCACATCGCTCACCTGAGTCACCTTGGCCCATATTTTAAGACTTTCCATATATATTTGCATGTAAAACCTTGGTCCCTATTATGGCCCAAACTACCCTTTGCAAACTTGAATCTACACTATGTCAGAAAGCTTTCATGTAAATGTCAACTTCTTTGGCCCAATGGTTCTTGAGAAGATTTTTAAAGCTTTTTCCTATATTTGTATGTAAATCTTTTAACCCCCCCCCCCCACTTGTGGCCCCTTCCTACCCCTGGGGGCCATGATTTGAACAAACTTGAATCTGCACTATGTCAGAAAGTTTTCTTGTAAATATCAGCTTTTCTGACTCAGTGGTTATTGAGAAAAAGATTTTAAATATATATTTGTATGTAAAACTTTGATCCCCCTTGTGGCCCCATTCTACCCCCGGGGGCCATGATTTGAACAAACTTGAATCTGCACTATGTCAGAAAGCTTTCATGTAAAAATCAGCTTTTCTGGCTCAGTGGTTCTTGAGAAGAAGATTTTTCCTATATATTTGTATGTAAAACTTTGATCCCCTATTGTGGCCCCATCCAACCCTGGAGCCCATGATTTGAACAAACTTGAATCTGCATTATGTCAGGAAGCTTTCATGTAAATCTCAGCTTTTCTGGCTTAGTGGTTCTTGAGAAGAAGATTTTTAAAGTTTTTCCCTATATATTTGTATGTAAAACTTGGATCCCCCTTGTGGCCCCATCCTACCCCCGGGGGCCATGATTTGAACAAACTTGAATCTGCACTATGTCAGAAAGTTTTCCTGTAAAAATCAGCTTTTCTGGCTCAGTGGTTCTTGAGAAGAAGATTTTTAAAGATTTTTCCTAGATATTTGTATGTAAAACTTTGATCTCCTATTGTGGCCCCATCCAACCCCCGGGGCCCATGATTTGAACAAACTTGAATCTGCATTATGTCAGGAAGCTTTCATGTAAATCTCAGCTTTTCTGGCTTAGTGGTTCTTGAGAAGAAGATTTTTAAAGTTTTTCCCTATATATTTGTATGTAAAACTTGGATCCCCCTTGTGGTCCCATCCTACCCCCGGGGGCCATGATTTGAACAAACTTGAATCTGCACTATGTCAGAAAGTTTTCCTGTAAAAATCAGCTTTTCTGGCTCAGTGGTTCTTGAGAAGATTTTTCCTAGATATTTGTATGTAAAACTTTGATCCCCTATTGTGGCCCCATCCAACCCCCGGGGCCCATGATTTGAACAAACTTGAATCTGCATTATGTCAGGAAGCTTTCATGTAAATCTCAGCTTTTCTGGCTTAGTAGTTCTTGAGAAGAAGATTTTTAAAGTTTTTCCCTGTATATTTGTGTGTAAAACTTTGATCCCCTCTTGGGGCCCCATCTTATCCCCGGGGGCCATGATTTGAACAAACTTGACTCCACTATGTCAGAAAGTTTTCCTGTAAAAATCAGCTTTTCTGGCTCAGTGGTTCTTGAGAAAAAGATTTTTAAAGATTTTTCCTATATATTTGTATGTAAAACTTTGATCCCCTATTGTGGCCCCATCCAACCCCCGGGGCCCATAATTTGAACAAACTTGAATCTGCATTATGTCAGGAAGCTTTCATGTAAATCTCAGCTTTTCTGGCTTAGTGGTTCTTGAGAAGAAGATTTTTAAAGTTTTCCCCTATATATTTGTATGTAAAACTTGGATCCCCCCTTGTGGGCCCATCCTACCACCGGGGGCCATGATTTGAACAAACTTGAATCTGCAATATGTCAGGAAGCTTTCAGGTAAATTTCAGCTCTTCTGGCCCAGTAGTTCTTGAGAAGAAGATTTTTAAATGACCCCACCCTGTTTTTGTGATTATCTCCCCTTTGAAAGGGACATGGCCCTTCGTTTGAGCAAACTTGAAAGCCTTTCACCCAAGGATGCTTTTGGCCATGTTTGGTTGAAATTGGCCCAGTGGTTCTGGAGAAGAAGTCGAAAATGTGAAAAGTTTGACAGACGGACAGACGATGGACAAAAAGCGATCAGAAAAGCTCAGGTGAGCTAAAAAGCAGGAAGTCCTTTACCAAAAACTATAAATTTGATGATCCCAGGAAGTGGTAGGGGTTTTGGTATCAGGGTGGGGCCAAAATGGTCAGCTATTAAATGTGTGAACAATAGAAGATTTTCAACTTCTTAATAATTTCTAATCCAGTTCCTTTCAAAGTTGATATGAAGTATCGTTGGGACAAGTGGGGGGGGGGGGGGGGGGTCAAATTCCTAGATTCCTGCACCCCTTGGGCCTTAGGGCCGGCCAAATATTTCTTTTCTTGTACAACCGCACATGTGTAAGAAAAAATAAATGCATAGTGATGTAGATTACGAAGACTTCTACCAAAATGTAAATTTCATGATCCTCATGGTAGAGGTTCTGACTCTAGGGAGGGGCCAAACTTGGTATATACATGTGTATGTGTAAAACAAAATATCTAGATAAAACCTTTTTAAATGCTATTGATACTAATTTGAAATAAAATAGATATTTAGAAGGAGTAAATAGTCCTTTACCAAACTTAAAAATTTCATGATCCTTGGGCACATGTAATGGTTTGGTTCAGAATTGAACCAAAATTATTATCGTGAGTATATTTTCTTTATCATTTGAAATACTTCTTGAAGTTTGCTGATATAGTATAAAAAATAAATGCATATTAAGGAAAAGCAGAAAAGGGTGTACCAAACTAGTCAATTTCGCAACCCTAGGGTATAGACTCTGGGTCCAAATAGTCTGAATGGGTCCAAATTTAGTCATATTTTGATGTTAAGTATATTATATTATGTGAAACCTTTCACCGTTATAGACACTTTCGAGAGCATTTAAAAGAAAGATTGTGATCTTAAATCTTATATGTACTTTTGTTGAATATAGTATTGAAAGCATGAAATATTTTTAGCGGAGTTGCAACGAAGTTGAACTAGGCTATTGGTTTGGTGATGCGGGCGGGCGGGCGGTTGGGCGTCAACAATTGGTTTCCGGATGATAACTCGAAAAGTTTACAATCTAATCAAATGAAACTTTGATATATTGTTGGGTACCAGGTAAGGAAGACCCCTATTGATTTTGGAGAAAAATTGTCAAAGGTCAAGGTCACAGTGACCGAATATAGACTGAAAATTTCAGAAAAATTTGGTTTCCGGATGATAACTCAGAAAGTTTAAATCCGAATCAAATGAAACTTTGATATATTGTTCGGTACCAGGTAAGGAAGACCCCTATTGATTGTGGAGAAAAAAGGTCAAGGTCACAGTGACCGAATATAGAATGAAATTTCAGAAATATTTGGTTTCCGGATGATAACTCAGAAAGTTTAAATCCGAATCAAATGAAACTTTGATATATTATTCGGTACCAGGTAAGGAAGACGCCTATTGATTTTGGAGAAAAATTGTCAAAGGTCAAGGTCACAGTGACCGAATATAGAATGAAATTTCAGAAATATTTGGTTTCCGGATGATAACTCAGAGAGTTTAAATCCGAATCAAATGATACTTAAAGATATTGTTCTGTACCAGGTAAGGAAGACCCCCTCTTGATTTTGGAGAAAATGTGTCAAAGGTCAAGGAGACCGAAAATAGATTTAAAATTCAAAAAAAAAATTAGTTTCCGGAGAATAACATTGAAATTTTTTAATTTGAATCAAATGAAACTTGGTTATATTGTTGGATACCAACAAAGCAAGGCCCCTATTGATTTTGGAGAAAAAAGGTCAAGGTCACAGTGACCAAAAATAGATTGAAAACTTCAGACAAATATGGTTTCTGTACAGTAACTTGAAAAGTTTAAAACTGAAATTAGTTCTTCACAATTATAAATATGCCACATCATTCCTGACTTTACAATGTATCCCATGCAACTCGGCTTATGCACCCCTGGGTGCATATATTGATTTTTCTAGATTTCATAGGCATTGGGACTAATGATACTTATAACTAATAATCGGGTAACCGATAAGGCCTGTGGGCCTCTTGTAAATAAGAAAATCCTTTTGTCACAAAATATAGTCCGTACCAAACCAATTCTAATTGACGAAATAAATTTCAACAGGGTGAATTTATAGCTTCTTGATTAAACAAGCCTTCCGTCACAAAGCATTAGCGTTTCATGAAAATTATGATGGCGTGAAGCGTTCATGCCCTCGTGCATTTTATATTATACTTTCATTTCTGTTGGAGGTCCCGTGGTGATCCGGGTTAGAATAGATCCTCAGTAACCTTTGCTTGTCGTAAGAGGCGACAAAATGGGGCGGTCCTTCGGATGAGACCGCAAAAACCGAGGTCCCGTGTCACAGCAAGTGTGGCACGATAAAGATTCCTTCCTGCTCAAAGGCCATAAGCGCCGAGCATAGGCTAAATTTTGCAGCCCTTCATATGAGTAAAAGATTCTCGAGAGGGACGTTAAACAATATTAAACCAATATATTTATTGGGATTCTCAGCCGTTAAAATAGTCATGATATATTTTTCAAGAATCATAATCGCATTGTTCATATTCACGAGGAAATGGCTTATATTTCAATTGTTAAAGAGATATCGAAAGCACACACATATCCTATCTATCCCGAACACTCCAACACCGGAAAGCGACAGTCTCATTACTTAAAAATCTGTACAAGTCTCCCACTATGATCAAGATTTAATCATGAAACATAATACAAATCGATCTTAAAAATTATGCAAAATCGTCAATACGATCGGGGCAATAGGCGCTGGCTAATAAAGGTTCATTAATTATATAACATTTCTATATATACATTAGTTGTATGACTTTACTACGTAATATATACGTTATACTTTACTCATATTTCCTGTTACAGAGCGTTCTTCCCCGGAATTAGATTCCCTATTCCCAGACACAGATGTTAGAAACTGTCATGATTTTGTGTACTTCACTCGCAGTCTTTAATAAATTAATTGATTACATCCTCCTTCATACCAGAACTAAATCTTAATTCTAAATAGGTCAGACCCCACCCCCACCCCCATTCAAAGCCTCGGTGTTTTGGAATTTTTTTTTTAGTTGGGGTGATCGTGAGTTTTTTTCTTCCCGAAATTATTCTTTGTGGGTCTTTTAGTTAGACAAAGGTGCCTGACACGAATACAGAGCTGTTTTTGACATTGGTATAATTATATATACATGTGTATTCCATGAACACCTAGTTGTTTTCTCTTTCTACCGTACCAAATATTTATCTCCCTAAAAGGATCCTATGGAGTATAAAGAGCGATTCACTGATAGATATTCAGAATATTGACAAACGAAAAGATAATTTTACTTTAGGCATACTTTACTTTCTTCAAATAATAAGTTTAATACTTATGAAATGGTAATTAGATGATTTTGAAAGTATGTGCCGCAGTTGTTAATTGTAATGCTTTATGCCATTTGGACTGTGGCCTTAAAATTAATTCATCATTTACAGATCACAAAATTGCAGAAAAAATCATCATTTACACAATCCTTAGTACTTAAACATTTTATTTTCGGTTAGCAGGTCCAAATTGTCATATTTACATTTCCAATTGTTCTCTCTTTGATTCAGCAATACAATGTTTCTTTGATTTGTTAAACGGGAGATGAAAGTCGCAAGCATTGCAGTCAAAATGCATAACAGTGGGATATGCACATTTTGTCTTCTGTACGCGTATGTTTTTTCTATCTTCGTATTTCGTTTAACAAGCCAAAGGCAGACATTTTATAATTCATATTTTTCTTTTCTTCTTAAAATATATAACGCAATAGCTAAATATCACTTGACTTTGACTTGTCTCCATATTTGGTAATGATTTCCATATGTGATTGATGGTAAGGGGAAACAGTCCAAGACGGACACACTTTAAACGCATAGAATAAACCATCATATAATATAGGTATAATCGTTATTAATTATATAATACAATACAACCTATCATTGGGTCAAATGCTATCTGACGTTTTTCATACCGATTGTTAGGCCGTTCTTGGCACACTGATTTTGACTACGGATAACTCCGTTTACCTGATCAGAATATAGGGCTCACAGCGGGTGTGACCGGTCGACAGGGGATGCTTACTCCTCCTAGGCACCTGATCCCACCTCTGGTGTGTCCAGGGGTCCGTATTTGCACAACTATCTATTTTGTATTGCTTATAGGAGTTATGAGATTGATCACTGTTCGTTATCTTCACCTTTCATTCTAATAAAAACTAAACCAGAACACATATTTTACAATAATTTCAACAACGCTGCGAAGCGTTGTATATTCATACGCAGACCAACGGCATATAAGTAGATTGAAACAAAATGTGTCTTCATAGTTAAAAATGACAAGCATGTATGTATGTATTTCAATATAAAAATTGAACAGAATGTGAAATATGAAAGCCCTGTCACCATCTATTTAAAACTTATGGATTTTGCAGAAGAAAAACATTCAGACGGACAAACCATATTCTCCAAATTTCCTAATACGGGGGCTAAAATACAAACAATCAATTTGAGTATAAGGAAGTAATGATTAGAATAGCCTCTGCTTCTTTGTACTACTGAACACGTGCTGAACATCTAGTACACAATCACAATGGGCAGCAAGTCTTACCAAGTTACCATGCCAAAATATTAAATTCTTTTGGTTTTATGATGTGAGAGCGAAGCTTATATAAAGGTATTGAATCAGACTGGCTAAGAACCAGAAAACATTCCTCAAAATTGACTGAAAGTTTGAACGAATGAACTGAATTGACTTGCCTCTTAAAATTTGTAATTCAAATGTTTGATAAGTTTACTACCTCTTAGAATTTGTCATTCAAATGTTTGATAAGTTTACTACCTCTTAGAATTTGTCATTCAAATGTTTGATAAGTTTACTACCTCTTAGAATTTGTAATTCAAATGTTTGATATGTTTACTTGACAGGAAAGATGTTTCTCGTGCTGCCTGTTTTCCAACCATTATGGGAAACGAAAGTGAAAGTAAGCTACAAATGTGATCGCGATTCTTCCGATGTTATCGTTATACCCTTTTTAGTATCGATTTAAAAAATGAAGAATTATATCATAAATTAGTTTGCATCATCCCGACGTTTATGTAAATTGTATTACAGTCCCCACAAACCTCCTGCCATGCTGTGATGACCAAGAAATCATACTCAAGGGTAACTTTAATGTTGATCTACTCCTAGACATCTGTACTAGAAGAATTTGGACTAACTTCTAGAATTACTGTCAATCATTTCTACTACCCATACTGATCACATCTGTGAAATTCAGGTACCCCCCATAGCTTTGTCAGACCATTATCCTGTTTGCGCAACGTCCAGATCTAACCGCATGCAGCGTAAGGGAAAACTAAACATGTACTGAAATTCAATACTGTGACTTCAAGAACTTTATTGAAAAAGAATTTCTTTCAAACTTACGAAGTGCCGATTTTCAATGCCCTCACAAATTTACACAATCCTAATAAAATCTTAGATAACCTTTACAATATGTTTAATATTAATCTCAATAGGCATGCTAAAGTAAATACTAAACGAGTAAAAACTGAGTCTCAACCAAAATGGTTGACACAAGAACTTAATGACGCCGATTACTATCAATACAGACTTCGAAAACTTTCAACATTGGGGAAGTAAATTTACGCTTTTGATTGATAATGCGAAATCTACATACACTGTATTACAAATCAGAAATTAGGGAGAACTCTAATCC
>NC_079167.1:27291372-27328872 GCF_947568905.1 Ostrea edulis | reverse complement strand
TGTTTATTATTTAGGCTGGGAAAACCTTGTGAGATGGGTATTTTTCTCTGGATTTTAACTGCGTATCTACTGGCCTTGATTAAGACAGATACACATGTACAAGTATTCAACACGAGTATATCACTTGTCCTTTAAATTCCAAGTAAAGTCACATAGTTTTAATTTCTATATTTAGGCATAATTCCCGTGAAGTGTTGTGTGATCTTTATTTAAATTTCAATCAGCTTTTGTGATCATTATATTGTCTGTCTGTCTGCTAACTTTTCAGCTTTTGTGATCATTATATTGTCTGTCTGTCTGCTAACTTTTCAGATTTTGTGATCATTATATTGTCTGTCTGTCTGCTAACTTTTCGCGATTTTGAATTCTTCTCCGGAAGCATTGGTCCAATGTTTACATCAAAATTTTCAAACAGTAGTCCTAGATAATTCCTCAAATAATGTAAACATAGATTTGTCCAAATCATGGACACCGGGATCACGATCGGGCAGCTATAGGGGTTCAAATTTTGACATCGAAATATATGAATTAAGTATTTATTTATTTTTTTCTAACAAAAAGCTGCAACTTGTCAAAACAATATCCAAATACCCCCCACGTTGTGTAGATTCAAGTTCAAAGTTCATAGGAGAAAGTTGTCAATATATAAATGATTCTTTTTAACGCATTTTTTAAATTGTATCCTTGAAATCTCTGTTTTACAAATAAACAGTAAACCTCGCATCACAAACATTACAAACTCTTACCTGCATCTTAATGTGAATAGTTTCTAAATTTTCCAATTTTCTTACGAACAGTATAACTGTAAGTATTTGTTTAGTATCGGTGGATCTGAGTGTGAATAAAAGTGCAGTATGAATTTTTTAGTTGGGACGCCGCTCGGGTTAGACTTGCTCAAGTCTCTATGTTGTTTTTATTACTTTATCATTTCATTCAATTTTTTTTGTGTTTCAGAAGTCTAAATATCTGCTCTCTACCATACTTAATGTCACCAAACATATGTTTGGCATTATCAAAAGTATTAAAGAGAGCAATGATTATTAAACAGAGACTTGAGCAAGTCTACGCTCGGGTGTGCGATCAGCTGAACTGGTCTAACCCAGATATGAAGCTACTAGGGGGAAATGGCTGACAAAAGCTGCATGATTGCATGCGAACAAAACCAGAGATCGTCAGGAAGCGGGAATATCATGGATATTGGTATTGGATTCAGTTGTTACGGTACCTTTAAGCTTGCACATAATGTTTATGACACTGACACAAATTCGTTACATGTAATTTGTTTGCCTATCACTTCAATGTATGAATTTTTGTCATACAAACGTTTCCGTATATTTTTATATTCAGTTTATTTTTGAAAATACACTAACGCGCTTCCTAAGGTATGCTGGTATGACGTGCCACAGTTGATTTGAGCGTATTTTACTGTATATAATATACACAAAAGGATCAGAAGCAAGTTCTTACAACTTACGAGTTCTTCTCCTTATAACCTAATACATGTTACACAATTGTCATTAAAGATAATATACAGAGAATACATAAATGGTAAGTGTTCTATAGATAAACAATGGAATATGATATGATCAACAGCTAAATCTTTTAGTCTCATGAATATACGTCTGAACATAAGAAAATACAATTATTCAATTCAGTAGATAAGACATTATCGACCCAAAGTAGAAGATGTGTATCAATAATAACCAAATCATTTAACCTGAGCAATCTATCCATTAATCTGTATCTAGCAATTGAATACTTCTTACAAATAAAGACAAGAGGCCCATGGGCCACATTGCTCACCTGAGTCAACTTGGCCCATAACTAAAGACTTTCCATATACATTTGCATGTAAAACCTTAGTCCCTATTATGGCCCCAACCTACCCTGGAGGCCATGATTTTTGCAAACTTGAACCTACACTATGTCAGAAAGCTTCCATGTAAATGTCAACTTCTTTGGCCCAATGGTTCTTGAGAAGATTTTTAAAGATTTTCCCTATATTTGTATGTAAAACTTTGATCCCCTATTGTGGGCCCATCCTACCCCCGGGGCCATGATTTGAACAAACTTGAATCTGCAATATGTCAAAAAGCTTTCATGTAAATATCAGCTTCTCTGGTTCAGAGGTTCTTGAGAAGAAGATTTTTAAAGATTTTTCCTATATATTTGTATGTAAAACTTTGATCCCCTATTATGGCCCCATCCAACCCCTGGGGACCATGAGTTGAACAATTGAGAATCTTCACTATGTCAGGAAGCTTTCATGTAAATTTCAGTTCTTCTGGTCCAGTGGTTCTTCAGAAGAAGATTTTTAAATGACCCTACTCTATTTTTACCTTTTCTTAATTATCTCCCCTTGAAAGGTGGCCTGGCCTTTTATTTCAACAATTTAGAATTCCCTTCACCTAAGGATACTTTGTGCCAACTTTGGTTGAAATTGGCCCAGTCGTTTTTGAGAAGTCAAAAATGTTAAAAGTTTACAGTCAGACGGACGGACGGACGCCGGACTACAGGTGATCAGAAAAACTCACTTGAGCTTTCAGCTCAGGTGAGCTAAAAAAAGTGGTATGCGTCTCCACGCATACCACAAGAACATAATGGAGAACCAACAATATTGTTCTAGATAAAGATCATAATTCAAATTTAAATACATATGTGCCTCAGTTTGGTATGAATTATATTCAACAGACGAGAACCATATGAAAAGTATACAGGGGGTTTGGGATTGCTGATATTAGACCGAACGCCTTTGCGAAACTGTTTAATTGAAGAAGCCTGTCTTGATTCAATACTAAGAGAACGTGCCACAGTTCATACTCATATATTTTCAAAGATGAAGTGGATTTGTTATGTTTACATTCTACTTTCATTTCTGTCGAAATTCCCAGTCGTTAAAACAGACGTATTTATCTGTATTCATACGCTCATAGTTTACAATTACAACGCATTCATGAGGAAATGCTTATTACAATTCGTAAATATATCAAAGACTAAAAACTTACGACACATATCTCCTCCCTAAGATAAACAACGTGTGCGTTCGTTGGAAGAAAAAAACTTGGCTTGGATTTCTCGAAACAAATTAAGTTTGAGTTATCTTTTATTTGAGTAGTTATGTTGCTTCTTACGACATGTATTTCCCACATTGGCTAAAACAGCATGAATTATTTTTTCCACGATCATGCATATTTACTGAAAAGTTGCACATGATCTCGTTGAACATACTAAATATTAAAACCAGGAAGGAATCGGGGACGAAATAATGGTTCCGATATTCCGTATTCGCTTTTAAAAAAAATTCAACATTCAAAAATCACTAGTATACTATCATTAAGTAAAGCGCAAAATAGAAATGATGGTAGACCGTTCTGCATTACATGAAAATGTACTTCAAAATCACTCAGCAACAATTATATTGCTGTGAAAAGATTTTTTTCCCACAGAAAACAATGTTCAAAAAATAATAAAAGATCTAAAGCAATTGGTGTAAAAAGAAAGTAAAATGGATATTTTGAAGAAAAAAGTATAAAATCACCCCTCCTCCTTTTCCCCTCCAATCAGGATAATAGTCTAAAAATTAATTATATACGGCATAGCGCTCGAGGTAACAAGTCGATCGATCGATATATATATATATATATATATATATATATATATATATATATATATTCAATAAAAAAAAGCAGGAAAATATACAGTTCCAAAATATATTTAAATCACTAGCGCTTTCTGGATTTTAACATCCATCCTCAGGTGAATACAAATTAATTTGTACATATATATATATATATATATATATATATATATATATATATATATATATTACATATATACATACAGTGACCGATCTAGAGGGGGGGGGGGTACGGGGGTTGCAACCCAACCTCTCTTTGGATTCGCTAAAGAAAGAGAGAGAGAGAGAGAGAAAGAAAGAGAGAGAATGACTATAGAGTTATAAAAAATCCTAGGCGATGGGAATTGTTTATACAATTGTGCGTTAACATTTCTATCAGGTGATGATAATTCATATTATCTTTTATATAGTATATAGTTTGTATCTGTAATATTACATTTTATCTTTTTTAAAAATGAATTACTGGGAGTAAATCGGAATGCATTTTAAAACAGGATTCGTTTTAAAATCAAGAATGACATATCTACATAATTATACAATAACATTAATCCAAATTTGAATTTAGAAATACAAATTGATAGCATTCCTGTTAAGTTGTCGTTTAACTATGTTAATGTATGTTATAACAACTCTCATTTCAGTGGCGGATTTAAGGAGGGGGAGGGGTGCAGTCGGCGCCACCCCCCTAAAATTTTCAAATTTAAGGTAAATCATGGTATTTTGTTTACACAAATGTACTAAACGATAAAAGAAGCAATAATTTCTTCCACTCCCGGAGAAATGAATGACAAAATCTTTTTGATTTCTTCATTGGGAGAACTTAATTTTTTCCCAAAACCCTTAAAATTTGTGTCATTTTACTAATTTCACCTTATTAAGAATGATAGAAAATAGTAAAAATCACATAAATAGGAGACATAGTTTAAGCCCTATAAAATCTGTAAAATCCAGGAGCTTCCGGGGGCTTCGCCCCCATGGCCCGCACCAGGGCTTTGCCCTGGACCCACTGGGAGCCTCAAGGCGACCCCCAAACCCCCTGCCTCATAAAGTGGCGCCCCCCGTAACCGCAATTCCTGGATCCGCCCCTGCATTTCCTCTTCAACCCACCCCTTTGAAAAATTTCTAGATCCGCGCCTGTATATATATATATATATATATATACACATATATATATATATATATATATATATATATGGACAACAGCAGAAAATACCCGTTATGTGGTATTTATTAATATATTTGACCAATCCATCCATATTTCCAGTTCTCTCCCCCCCCCCCCCCCCCCATATATTTGCCCCCAAAATTCCATTATCTCTTACATCAATTTTTGTTAGGTCAATAGTAGATTATCATCCGGGGTCACAAAAAAATATGGGGCGGGTGGGAAGATTTTTTATTTTGATTTTTATTTCCTGAGAGAGAAAAATATAATAACAAAAGGCACCACACAAAGTGTTAATCAAGTTAACGTTCAAAGAATCCTTGGTAGACGATATAAAACCAACATTCTGTGACTTTAATCATTCACTCATGTCACTGGGAAGCAAGTTTGTTTGAAATCGTAATTTTTGCGAAAATAAAAAAAATCGGGATGGGCCCTTTTTTGAGGGGCGGGCGGGGATGATAATCTACCAATTAATTTTAATTGCCCTTTTTGTAAAGTTTTTATATTAATTGTACAATTCCATACCTTAAATATGAGTTTTAGATAATTTGATACCAATTGATTTGATATACAGTATATATATGTAATTATTAATGAAACCCCAATATTTGTCCCCTAATATTTACAACAAATTATAATCTTGTATAGTTTCTTAATAGATATCTTTAAGCGGTAATTGCCTTGGTGCCAATTAGTTTGAGGCCGCTACGAATTAGGTCACTTTCTGACGCCATGGCGGTAGTCCAGCGGGTTTTGTATTTATTACATGTTAAAAAAACAATTATTATTCTATCAATATTATTTTTGCTGACCAAAAAGGTGAGATGGTAGGGTATGCTAAATCTATTTTGAAAACTAGTTCAAGTACTTAGTTTGATGTTGACCGTGAGATCAACAGGGGATGCTTACTCCTCCTAGGCACCTGATCCCACCTCTGGTGTGTCCAGGGGTCCGTGTTTGCCCAACTATCTATTTTGTATTGCTTGTAGGAGTTATGAGATTGATCACTGTTCGTTATCTTCACCTTGCATTATACCAACACTATCCAAGAAAACGACAGTCATATACGTGGAAGAGGGTTAACTTGTCTGTGCTTCGCCATGTTTGTTTACATGTGTATTGATCTTAGAATGTAGACGATTGATTTATATTGAATGACAAATATTCTACATTCATTCATAAATTTTGATAAATATATGTTGTAAAACATATATTGATTAATTCCTATAAAATTTTATTATCCGTTATCGACTTTATTGTTGTATTAGCAAAACACAAAGTGCAAGTTCGACGTGTACAAAACAATGTATAGATTTTCTCATAATCAGTTATTACATATGAAGGGATATTGCAGAATAATGACCGAGGCATTCCTTTGATCCGTGCAATACGCGTAATAGAATGTTATTTTTGACATATAATGCTTGGTTGTTTCCGTGTATTGGAGAGGACGTGACGTGAGCATTGTTACTGTTGGGCCTCATTCAGCAAATAAATTACATGTAAATGTATTTCCAATTGAATTAAAGAGATTTTTATTTGAATTGGAGATATCTTAAAATTCCGCAACTGACTATAGAACGCTGCATTATTATCAACCCCGTGTATATTTCAGGAAGGAAAGTCTGTTAAAGGGTTGTTTGTTGGTGGTTTTTTGGGGGGTTTTTCAAGGAAAAAATTCACAATGAAATTCAGGTAAATATTTGATTTTTCTTTTTGTATGATTTCCGATTGATTAAAAAGTACAAAACAACTATACAAAGATTTTGATTGGATTGTAACTTTCTACCAATCAACGACCCAAGAGATAATCTAATCAAATCGAATTAAAGAATTTGCAATAACTTGGACTCTATCTGAGTATTGCAAGGATTCCCACACTTATGCACAGTCATGTGGATTATACATGGCTACACAAGGATTATCATAGAACGCTGTATCTGGCAGCATTATACATATATACACAATTCATTAGAAGCCAGGCTTGGATTTCTCGAAAAAAAATCTCAAACTAAAGTTTAAGTTTTTTTATTTGAACATTCAAAATTTGAGTAAAATCGCAGATTTCAGTTCAAGTTTCGAGAAATTCCGGCTTGGATTTGTAAAATCTGCCTCGAATCCAAAGTTCTACATTGTAGCTTAAATAGTTCAAGAGAGTTTTAAATTTTTTCCCCCAAAATATATCGGCATATAAAACTTTGATCCCCTATTGTGACCCCATCCAAACCCCCGGGGACCATGATTTGAGCAAACTTGATTCTATTCTATGTAAGGAAGTTTTTATGTAAATTACATGTACCACTTTTCTGACCCATTGGTTCTTGAGAAGATTGTTAAAAGTTTTCCCTATCTATCTAATTGTAAACTTTGATCCCCTACTGTGGCCCGAACCTAACCCCGGGGACCATGATTTGAACAAATTAGAATCTACTCTATATCAGGAAATTTTCAAGTAAATTAAAAATTTTCTGACGCAATGGTTCTTGAAAAGATTTCTGAAGATTTTCCCTATATATTCGCATGTAAAACATTGATTACCCTCACCCTACCTCTGTGGGCCATAATTGTAGTGAACTTGAATCTGAAGTATGTCAAAAGCTTTCATGTAAATTTTTCTGGCCAACTGGTTCTTGAGAGATTTTTAAAAGATCCCATTCAATTTTGTATTTTCGTGATTACCTCTCCTTGTAAGGGTTCTGCCCCTTCATTTGAATAAATTTGAAATTCCTTTACCTAAGGATGCTCTGTGCCAAGTTTGGTTGAAAATGGCCCAGCAGTTCGGGAGAGGAAGTTGAAAATATAAAAAGTTTATTGACGGACACAGACGGAGAGACGGAGGCCGGACAAAAAGTGATCAGAAAAACTCAATTGAGCTAAAAAGGGAGAAACTCTCTAGTTCTACGTGCTTGCACTAGTAGTATAAATATATTCATATTCTCTATAAAATCATCTGCATCTAGGCTGGCTAATGTGTTGCTCAAATATCTAGTTAGCTCGAAAATTTTGTCAAACCACTGTGGTATATATAAAAACAATAAAATCTATATTTATTCATGACAATGGAAAATAATTATTTTTGTTGAATAGAAGAAAATATATCGTCATCTATTCATTTGTTCGCGGCTAAAAATAAACATTTTCTTGTCATCTTTACGACGAACACAATTGTCACGTAATTACATGTAGCCATCAATGGTGTGTAAGGCAGAGATTTTAATTTTGTGGATATTGATAATTCATAATCGCTGTGTTTAAATTTTGGAAAGAACAGGCCCATAACATTTCCATAGATACTAACTCGTTATAACGAATTGTCAATGCAAGTAAAAACAATATACATGTAGCAGTATTGTCCTGTATAAAATATATGTTACACCGGTCACAAGGAAAATGAGAACAACTCAAAAAGGTACATACAATACAATAAGAGCATATCTTAAATTTGCCTTAATTAATATAGAGCAATCATGAATACAAAACTATATATACACAATAAAAACACATGACTAAAAAATTGGAAAAAAAAGATGGGGCTAGCTTCAATCAAAACATGCCACCAACTTGTCACAAACCAGCGGGTGAGAGACAAGTGCCCATTTCATATAATACAATGTGCATTTACACTGTATGACAAATTTTCACCATTTGTTGTTTATTTTCAGTCTCCGTTCATGCATTTCTTGGCATTTGTTTTGATCCGCCCGTCCCTGGATATAGTTCTTTCTCTATTGAATAGTCAAACTATAACTGAAAATTTTGTATCAGAAAACTTTGTATCTGAAAAATATGCGAGTAGTTTTGTCAAATGCACCAGGAATATAATTTTTACATGTCACTCCTTAACACAACAGGTTTTTTTTTCTTTTTCTTTTTTCGTTTTGTTTTTTTTTTTTTTTAGAAAAGTTCCAAGTGACGTAGAAATTGCGAACAAATTTTTCCTCCGCATCTACCTGTATATATATTTTCCTTTCAGGCGCGTAGTTACGTTTACGTCAAAACGCCCGGGCGTACACATCAAAAAAAAAAAAAAAAAAAAAAAACCCTATTAAATGCTACAAACATAGTTGAAAAATAAGTGTCTGCAGTATCTGCGATACATTAGTCTCCCCCGGAACCCCTACCAGGGACCTGCCCTGGACCCGCTGGGGGCCTTGAGCGGCCCCCAGACCCCTCGCCGTACACATTAATTAACTCAGGCTACGCCACTGCCTTTAATCAAAAAGGCAGAGTAAGGCGTCTTATCCATGACAACCAGTATTGTTCGTTCATAACGGTGTTTATTATTGCACTAAAATACTGACAACTCAACTTTGTGACAAATGGGATGACTTTCAGCTTCTCCGTCGTCAACTTCCCACATATATGTAGCGATATTCCATTATCATCACCTGCGTATGATGTTTATGTCTCTCAACTGATTCGTTGCCTGATCAATTTTTAAATCGATGCAACCCATTGACAAATAAGTTGACGTTACAGCTTACAAGGGTTACAACAGTCTCGTTTGAAGTCAGCATTTCGCAAATTCTCTGGTCGTTATAATGATCTTACTTGCAAATATAACCTGTCGTTAGGCCGAATGTTGTTTGACGTGACTCATACCAATGGTTAGACCGTTCTTTACAAACTGATTTTGACTACGGATTACTCCGTTTATCTTGTCATGATATATACATGTATATATATATATATATATATATATATATATAATGGACCAGAAAAAATAGAACTTGTGTGGAAGCTTCCCTGTATAATGGAGATTAAACCATGTTCAAATCAGGTGCCTTGAGACCAGAGTGAAGCCGTGTTATGGGTTCAAAAATATAGAAATATTCTTCTGGGAAAAAAACTTAAGTGTACAATTTGTCAAAATACATGAAATATGTAAGCATCCTTTTGTAGCATAAATTCAAGTGTGGTCAAAACATCATTCCTATATGTAGTGTTGAACCACCAAGGGCTGCAAAATTTAGGCCTATGCTCGGCTCTTGTGGCTTTTGAGCAGGGGTGATTTTTTATCGTGTCATATCTACTGTGACAATGGACCTCGGTTTTTGCGGTGTCATTCGCAGGACCGCCCCATTTAGTCGCTATACTTACGACAAGCAAGGGGTGCTGAGGATCTATTCTGACCCGGATCCAACGAAAAATGTTTAGATATATACGTACTACTCAAAAGCAAGGGACGTGCAATTTGTCAATTGAAATTTTGAATCATATATATAAATCCAATCTCAACATGAATTTTATTGACTGTCCACATCAATACTATATGCAATAACTATTCTCGTGTTATGGGCATGGAGCCAGGTTCTCGACTATGCCGTATCAAATTCCTACAATGTATCTTCCCGCTCAACTCGTTTTAACCGTCTGTCCTCTGAAATGACATTGATGTTGGATCAATAGAAAACAAACTACTGCAGACAGTGATAGCGAGATGGACGTTCATCCTACAGACTGCATGTAAGCTTCCAGGAGATTTTCTTATGGACTCTTTATTTTCCTTTCCACCAGCTATAGATTTTTCTGACTGTGCAACTGAAGAATATAACAGCCTGACGTCTCGGTAAGTGTGAACGATTTAAACTCGTGAACAGTTGTGAAAAGGTCCACACAGAATTCGACGGATTTCTGTTGGGATCAACGCATAATGCACCGCCTTTTTCAAACTGATTTACATTGATGATTCGGTCCCGTCTCCAACTCTATGTAACGTGTCGGTGTCGTGTAGTTCCGCCTTAGTTAAACTGACTTGGATTCATAGTATCATGGTCCCTAAAATGACAGTCATTTGGCTCTATAATCCAATGCTGTAGCTACTAATTAATGAACATTTTATCTTAACGATCTTTTCGTTAAACTTCAATGGAGCGTATGGTAATAGAAAACGAAAGTAAAATAGCCTTGCACACCCTGAACTAGGTCAGTTTCTTGGGTATGGGCATATTGTCAGTCTGATTAAAATCAGGCCCCTTTCTCTTATCGTCCGATAGGAGAAGGGGGCTGGTTTTAATCAGACTGGGCATATTGTTTGAATATGATTTTCATTAATTAGAAGGTCGATCCTGTTGACTTTCTCACTTTCATGATATATTGCAAAGATTTGAAATCAGGACTGGTACATGTACATTGCAGAAGAAACCAAGCCAGTTTAACTACGGCGGATCTATTATGGGCAGACGATTCAATAGATTAAGAACTATTTTTTAAAACTAAAGACGCAAGTTTGAAGACAAAATCGGGGTCTATATATAAGCTAGTAGAAAATTATGAGCTGACTCCTTTTAGAATTATCATAGGGGCTAAGCCCGTTTTGGGCTCGAACTCATAGATTTATATCTCTATAGAGTTCGGACCCAAAACAAGCTTAGCCCCTGTGAATATTGTTATAGTCGCCTATAGGGAAAGTGCTTGTGAAGTGTGTTTTATTGTTTATTACCAAGAACCACACTGCTAGTAGATCTGAAGTATTTATAAAAATCATAAATGTAAATTCCTTCCGTGCGTGCGTCATTCCATGGCAGTTCTACAAAAAGGAAATAACATCGATCTGTATAGGGAAGAATATAAAGTTTTCAAATCCGCACAGTTCAATATCCGTAGCGTATTAAATTCACAAAAATGAGTGATTATCGACAGAAATTATCCTCAAGATTAAATGATGCAGCAACTTAGATGGATGCCTCTGTCAGACTATTTTCTATATAGAACTATCATTCTTGTCTTCAAAGTTTTACATAGTCTAACCCCGGATTATTTAGATGTTTTTCAGTATGTTCATGAAATTAGCAGTAGATCTACCAGATTAAGTCAAAGTAATTCATTATATATCCAGAGAGCAAAGACACAATATTTTAGAAGATCTTTTACAATTTACGGTTCGCAGTTATGGAATAATATGCCAGAATTTTTAAAATACTACCCAACATTGGAAACTTTTAAATCCGCTTATCTTAGAAATGTTTTTCATTCGGGAAATTAAAACCATATAGATTTCTTTTTGATTATTTTCAGTTTTATTATTATTTGTTTATTTATTTTGTTTTATTTTCAGTTTTAAATACGTAAATAGTGTACGTGTATGTATACAACATACCAACATATACTATTTTATATTGTATCTGTATAATACTGCTGTCTGTATATATGTTTTCAGGACCACAATGTAAACTAGTTTTAAACTAATTGTGCTATCCTGTTTAAATAAAGGACATTATTATTATTATTAATTCGCTTGGTTTAGCATGCGTTAGCGATAGTTTACGGGTAATAAAAGTACACGTCACAGGACGGGGAAGTGCCTCTGTCCGCCTACTACAATAAGACAAGGAAACGAGCCACTGATGAGGACCGGAAACTCTACAACTACCAATGTATACATTTCTAACATTGTGTTCCTCTTCCTCTTCCAATTTACAGCTGTACTTCATACAATATATATATTTCTTTTTCCATGGTCATAATTTCTCACGTGAGGAGGACAAATTTAACGGAATGAGTTTTAGTTATAGTTTACAAGCGAGACTTTATTTTTATCAATAGAAAACATCGTCAATTCTTTTCGTGTAAGTCTATGAATACGTGTTGATTAAATATATAATTTCTCATATGCGGTTGAAAACTTTGTACATTACAACTCGTAAAACTCGAGTTCAAACAGGGTTAGGTAATTCTTAGGTAAAGGGAGTTATAAATTGTTAAAATAAAGGGCCAGGCCACCTTCCAAGGGGAGATAATCTGGAAAAGGTAAAAAATAGAGTAGGGTAATTAAAAAATCTTATTCTCAAGAACTACTGGGCCAGAAAAGCTGAGATTTATATGAAAGCTTCCTGATATAGTGCAGATTTTAAATTGTTAAAATCATGGCCCCCGGGGGTCGGATGGGTCCACAATAGGGGATCAAAGTTTTACATACAAATATATAGGAAAAATCTTTGAAAATCTTCTTCTCAAGAACCACTGAGCCAGAAAAGCTGAGATTTATATGAAAGCTTCCTGATATAACGCAGATTCTAAATTGTTAAATTCATAGCCCCCGGGGGTCGGATGGGGCCACAATAAGGGATCAAAATTTTACATACAAATATATAGGAAAAATCTTTAAAAATCTTCTTCTCAAGAACCACTGAGCCAGAAAAGCTGATATTTACATGAAAGCTTTCTGACATAGTGCAGAGTTAACTTTGTTCAAATCATGGCCAACAGGGGTAGGATGGGGCCACAATAGGGGATCAAAGTTTTACATACAAATATATAGGGAAAATCTTTAAAAATCTTCTTCTCAAGAACCAGAGCCAGAAAAGCCGATATTTACATGAAAGCTTTCTGACATAGTGCAGATTCACGTTTGTTCAAATCATGGCCCCTGGGGATAGGATGGGGCCACAAGGGGGGATCAAAGTTTTACATACAAATATATAGGAAAAATCTTTAAAAATCTTCTTCTCAAGAACCATTGGGCCAAAGAAGTTCACATTTACATGAAAGCTTTTTGACATAGTGTAGATTCAAGTTTGCAAAAACCATGGCCTCCAGGGGTAGGTTGGGACCATAATAGGGACTACGGTTTTACATGCAAATATATATGGAAAGTCTTCTGATATGGACCAAGGTGACTCAGGTGAGCGATATGGCCCATGGGCCTCTTGTTATATATTACAGTTTGATATATACATTTTTTAAACATTAAATAACATTTTGTATTTCTGATAGCATGCGATATTTCAGAGTACTTTATTATACAAGAATTTTTTATCATTTGATAGACTACACGGCGTTCCAGTTCACCGCTATTTAGGTTTGTTACTGTCACAGAAACCTGGTCAGACCAGAGACATTAACAATATAATAATGTCTATGGTCAGACCAATCAAAATGACTATAACATTTTTTATCATTTAACAACACTATTTGGAAATGGAAAGATAATGTTTTCGAAGCATTGTGTGAGAATTTATAATCGTGTGTGGGTGCTCTAAGATGATTAAATGTGAAAGCGGCGGCTAGCCGATCGCGGTAACATATGAGAATACTGTGAGGCATTGTATCTAGACTATGCATGGGTAGTAGGAACAGAGGACATACTATCGATTGGAAGGGAAGAAATAATGATCCTACTGTTGGTGGTATTGTTTGATACGAAGAACCATCAGTTCATAGATTTATAGAATTTATGTAATATTATAACATTATATTGAGGAAAGTCTCCTTTTGGTGTATAGTAGTGTTTGAAGACTTGCAAAGGTACTTTCCCAATTTACACCACTCGGTGACATGTGACATTATAGTTGGTCGCCGATTTGTAAGTGGAGGTATTTGTGTACATGTATAACGATAGTAATTAAGTACATCTGCAGTTGTTTTAATGGAGGAATTAATTATACATGTATACTATTTATAGCACACAGCCAGTTGTTGTCATTATGCTTTCAATTTACATTATGCTTATGGAAATTTTGTGTTATTTACGAAAACTCTGCTATGCATGATTGATTGTTTTTTCGTCCCTTGGAGAATCTTTTACTCATCGTATTGAGACGTCACCAGTTGTCGGTAAAGTACCAGAAATTTAGATCGTTCACGAAAAGGCTTACGACCAGACATAAGCTTAATCGCGCGTAAAAACAGGACGAAGTCCTAAAACCGGACAAAGTTTCATAAAACAGAAGTATATTTGCAACCGACTAAGTTTATGACTTAAATCTAGGCCTGCTCATGACTAGGTGTAACTCTTAGTCTGTAAAGAACTAAACGAATGCTTAAAGAAATATTGTAACCGCTCACCTATAATTTACAATTATGATGACAATATATTAAAGAGGGCAACGACTGCATAATGAGTCCTTGTTTTAAATTTTTGGGGAAGGGGGTGGCGGTGTTAAATCCCCATAACAAATGCTTAAGCATTCTTTCCTTTTAATATCTACGACTATCTGAACTTTTGGTAAAATACTAGACTACTTACTATTTTGTGATTTCGTTTCATATTCCCTTCTTTTTCTCCTAAGTGATATCACTAGAAAGTTTTGGAAACAGAATATCGCTATATTCACGAATTGATGATGCTACATGTAGCACTTGTAATTCATCATCCGTCCAATTAGGTTTTCTTTTACTGATTTTACTCTGTGAATTTGAAGACGCCATTATATCATTTTCTTGAACACTGAATCAGACGACAGTTACAATGCACGAAATATACATGCTTTCCTGCAATGCACTTTTGAAATGTAGAAGTTACTAGTAATACACGCAATATACATGCTGAACAAAAATATGTAATACATGTATAGACCTACATGTACCGTAGGTAAGTGCATATTGTCTGGTGATCATAACATAATTCAATTCATAAATTATTTTAAACTTTAGTAAGAGAAGACAACACTGTAGGTGGTGTAAATACATGACTACAAACAGTAGATAAAATCATAGCTGGATACTTCATTTATTCAAGCTTTAAAAGCTCATTTTACATGTCACAACTACAATTTAATAAATTCAAGCCAAATCTCAATAGAAATTCAATGGGGGCCGAGTCACTTGTATAAATGTCATCACATATTTTTAAACATACTGGAGATGGAACGGAAATTGATAAACCTATAACTAGGTTATTAAGATTTTATCTAAATTTTAATTGTTCGCTTTTTATATCTAGAGTAAATATTATAACAGCATGCAGCATATATTAATGGTATGTTTAGACTGTTTCTGCTCCAAAATCTTAATGTCTCCCCCACCCACCTGCTCCTAAAGCAGGGTTGGGGGGGGGGGGGGGGGGGCAGTTTACAGGACTAACATTCTTGACAAGTTTAAACAAAGTTAATCTACAATGCACTATAATGGGGCAACCACCGGGGACAGATGGGGCCTCACAAACTTCATATCAGTGTGGAGATGCTAAATTCCTAACAAGTTAAAACAAGTAAATCTGTTATAGTGGGGCCACCATCGGGGGCGATTGAGGCTACATCCACCTCACTTCAGTGAAGGAATGCTACAGGCTGGTACATCTTTGTCTAATTTATATCCCCCACATGGTTCCAATCCAAGTAGCACTGCAGGAGACAGGGTGAGAAGGGCGGGTCTCCCTACCGCCTTAGAACGCCAGCGTCTTTTCGGGTTTGGTCAGTGAATACGTTATTCGGACCCCCAGTGTGCCACTTACAAGTTATATTAAACTGGCGCACTGGGCGACTTCCCAGTTACCCTACAAAAAATAATCATGCGACCGATTAGCCTTTTTTTTTCTTTTCTTTTTGTTGAAATAATTTTTTTTATAATTATTAAAACACTTTACACAATATGCATTTGCTCTAAACAATCATGAAATATTGGCTTATTTATCCATTACATTTGTAAGTATATTTCGTTAATTTCTCAACAAAATTCGTTTACTATCCACCTCAATGTTTAGAAATAGTATTATACGCTCCTTTGCGAAACGCGATTTAGGCCGGCCTAAATTTTGGCGTAAATACATCTTTTTGTGAAACGGGCCCCAGAGTCGTATAGCAATGAGGGTTCTTTATCGTGCCAACGCCTGCCGCAACTCGGGACCTCCGTTTTTAAGGTCATATCCGAAAGACCCGAGATTCTCACTTATTGGCGAAGGAGCAGTCACTACCTGTTTCAACGTCAAAGGTTTGACGCGGCCATGACACAAGCGGAGCTCAATTAAACTCACGACCTTCCGGTTACGAAGCAAACGCTCTACCACTGAGCTACGGCGACCGGTTTGTTATGAATGAAGGGAATGAACTGGTATTCACAGCATAGATAGATGATATAAATATTTATAGATTGGTATGCTAAAATGCTAATGCACTCGCGGACTGCATATTAAAGTTTCTTCAAATCATACTCCCCACGGGGAGGGGGAGGGGGGGGGGGTCAATAGGAAATCAAAATTTGCCATTGGATTACATATAATATACAAAACTGGTCATTATTAGCCATATTAATATGTTAGCATTCCTAAGTAGTCCAGATTCACTTTTGAATAAGTTTGGGCCACAGGCACTGATATCGCGTAGGGACCTAATTACTATATACTCTTATATATAGTGATTAGGCTACCAAGGGATATAAAGCGCCTATACGACTAAATAATGTCAATATTTAAACGTCCTCAAGTTGTGTGAATCCAATTTTATCTATGCATGGACCCAGGCGTTGGGGGTGGGGCTAAAATCGGGAATCAAATTTGACATGGGGGTGTAAAAATATTCTCCGGAACAGCAAGTCCATGTAAATCATGTTGATATTGAAGCATGGTTCACGTTCGGTTGGGTCATATATGGGGTTAAAATTTGACATGGGATTAAAGAGGGTCAAGATCCTTTGAAAATCTTTTGAAGAACAGTAGGTTCACGGTGACTCGGGTGAGCGTTGTGGCCCATGACCCTCTTGTTGTGATTCCTAGTCAATGAATCAATGTGGGCTGATAACATTTAATGTAAAAGTCATGTTTGACTTATAAAACCCTCAATATAGCGTCATGAATTGAAAATCTTAAGTGTTAGCAGAGATATAAATCTCTGGTGTAAGTTCCACTTTACTCAACGTGTCCATGAAATCATGAACAGTATATCATATTCTTGCAGAGATTTCATCTTCCCGAGATCACATTCGTTTTAATTACCACTAGCTGCAACATGAAACCCCGTGTCTGCTCGTTTCACAGTGACCTTCCTTTGAATTTGGAAATAAATCTTTGTAAGTATACAAATATTGTTCTTAGAAGGCAAGTTGTATGTCTTTTTAAAGGTTTACTTTTCAATATGAATTATATATAAGGAAGGATTTTTGTCAGATTTCAGACAATCTGTATATACATGCATGTAGGATATGCACCGTGTGCACGTAGCTTCTTTAGTTTTTAAAACTAGGTAACAATTGACGCTAAAATGGGGTTTAGGGAACTCGACTACTGGTCAACTATCATTTTCAGTGGAATCCACGTCGTCGTAAAATACTCCATAATTTATTGTGAAGAATGTATACCTTTCTTTCCAGTACAACAAAATCGCAAGAAAAGAACGTTTCAGAAATTTTGGGGAAAGTTTGATTTGGCAAAAGTAGCAGAATATGAAAAATGTCCTTGATATTTCGAACAAACTACCATATGTATGGGATCATGCAAGAAAGGGAAATTGCTTTTAATTTCTCTCTTGTTTCCTTCGAAAAAGAAGAGGATGTTTTAAATGGCCTCCTATATACTGCAAATTAGGATACGATTTCTAATAATTGCACTAATAGGTACAACCAATTAATGTCCAATCTTGCGGTATCTCACGGTGTGTGCCCCTCCAAAACCACACGTCGTTCGTATGGCGTATAATTTCTCGCTATACAGTCTGTGATATTCTTATCTCAGTTTCTTGGTAAACCAATTATTCTGTGTGTATTGTAATAATTACGTTTTCAAATTTCAGGAAGTAAAGAAACCGAAACTAAAGTACGAGGGAGGACTGAACACATTATTTTCAAGAATGCAACTTTTGAAACCCAATTAGATCTAGGCCTATAGGTTTGTGTAATATTTATTAAAACACGATTACCAGAGAAAACACATATGTGACATATTCTTGAAATTGACTTTTGACCAGTTTACTGTTTTTTGTTTGTTTTTTAAATTATGATTGAGCCCTCATGGCATTCTGACCAGTGTCCATCCGCTCATATTGATCCGTCCGTCATGACTTCAATGTAAATCAAGACGCAGCAAATCTATTGATAAGTTTTTATACTGGAATATTACATTTTTTCCCATTCGAATAATCGGTTACCTGGATCAAGCGCGTTCAGGGTATTCTAATCTATTTGGGATTGTATTGTCAATGATTCGTGACTATACATGGTAGTGGTGGATCCAGGATTTACTAATGGAAGGGGGCAATAGGTTAAGGGTTGGGGAGGGTGGGTGGGTGTTACCATAAGGGCCCCAAGTGGATCAAAGGCAAAGCCTAATTGTGGGTTCCAGGTGCGGGGTCTTTTAGGTTACTTTTATGTATGATTCTAGCTATACTTCATTATATAATAAAATCAATGAATGAATTTTGAATAACGACGAATAATCAATTTGGTCACAAGGGAAAAGGGGGGGGGGGGGGGGCTCTAAATCCGTCACTGCTGGGAACAAAATTTTCGACTGTTTTAGTCTTAGATTAATATTACAGTTTCTTCACACTCCCCTAGTTTGAACTGGTGTAAACACATGCAGGTAAGTGAGGCTGGATATAATTTAGGCCTCAACGGAAAATACTACATGGTGCATAATGTATATGCAGAGGATTTACAATGTATACAAACATAAGTTAACTCTATGTTTCAGTCAATCTGATTAAAGTCCTATCTCTCACTCAATCCCGCATTTCGATTGTCGTCGGGATACGGAAGTATTTTGATCAGACTGAAGTTCAGTCCGTCCTAGATGTGTACCATGGTCTATATCACTTAAGAATTCAACTTTTGAAAATTGATTTGAAGTTTAAGAATTCTATCTTAATTTAATTTTGAATATCAATATATTTGCAAAATGTGAAGCGGTTTCGAGTTCATCGAAATTTTAAAAAAAAATATCCAAAAATGATTCCAAACGTAGAATTTGTCACTTAGATTCTCCTGTCTCGTGGTATCATGAGGTAGACCGATGCTATAAGTTAGTGGTCAAATTCCGTAAAATCCTAAGTAACTAATTCGGTCATTTCAGTTACCGAGCCTGGCCGAGCGTAGATCTCTTTTGGAAAACTTGAGTAGCGCCCCTTTTTGGATGACGCGATGACAAACACGACGTAATATTAGGACAAGGGCAACTATTTTGTACACAAAATATGTTATAATAAACCATCTTTCCGTTATAAAGATTATCTTTGATCGCAAACCCTTGACTTTGGAAGATGTGTTCTAACATCATTCGTATAAAAAAACAGGAAGGACAGTGATCTGCTATCAACGATGAACTTGATCTACGTCTACTGATGTCACATGACTTGTCTCTGTTGGATGACGCACTGACCGCTTTTCATCTACAGGGTATAGACTAGAATAGTTTATCATATGCTGTATGTATGAAGACAACTAGAAGTAAGTGAAAATTTTATATTTGAAAAATAATTATGATGACCTTCCTGCAGTCTAAGCTACATATGCATGATATGTAATCTTGACGGTGAAAGCTGTACATAGCAGAGCACAAACTACTGGATCTGATAGGCCTAGTTCACTGTTGACAAAATATAACTATTTCAAATTAATATGTGATTTTTTTCCTCAGTACAATTCTGTAGTTGAAACACTCTGATCTCATAAAACAACTTTACACACATGGCCTGTCAGGATCTCTCGTAGTTGGCCGATCTAGTTGAGAATGGCAATGATTGGTTCCAACTGTCGTGCGATCCGTTACGAACTCCACGATTGACCATTCGTAGCTGATCGCGGAAGTTAGAAATTGGACTATTTTCGAAAGTACCGGTAATAGGATATAACAGTTTGAGAAAATAATTGATCTATCCCAATTTTCCCCCTTGAGCTACAGTTCTGAAGCTAGAAAAAATATGCAAGCACCTGTATATACAGCGATAGTGGTGATAAGTGCTTCTGTATGAGCAAGATATGACTCCGATGAGCGGTGTGGCCTATGGACCTCTTGTTTGATATTTATTTCACATTTATAAATTCCGGTACGCCGAGGTTAACAACTTTGTTAAATACGTGACACTAGCATTTCTCGATGTCCGCAGCTCTGATGTCAACATTGAATATTGTATATGGAGAATAACAATGAATGTATATCAAGTCCCAAATTACAAGTGTAAATGAGTATAATAATTTGTATTTACAGATCATTGGTACTAATCATCTAGAAATATGCGAACATGTGTCAGATTTCTCACGTGGCGAAGATGCAGGAAGACCTTTTCCAGTCCGTACATCTTCTTCGTCATTCCGCTGTCCTTCTGGCTCTTTGCTCGTCAGCTGCCGCTCCACATGCCTGTTAGTGCAGTGACGGAGAGCCCCATGAATCCGCTAAACAACTTCCTCAGATACGCCTATTCCGAGAACTTTCCACGTAAAGGATGCCCTTTTTCTTTAAATTTTACTCATTTGCTAAACGGTACAGAGGTACGCAAGTCTCATGGAAATAGTGTACTGTTTCAGTGTGCGCCCCCGTTAAATACATATGATATACGAAAAAAGAAGCTGAAGTTTATAGCTCTTCTCTACCCTCTAGAACTAGATATTGTAGAATTAGTGAAAGCACAACTTGAGGGCAAGGAAGTTATCAATGAAGCCATCAACCCACACAATTTCGATTACATTCATAATGGACAATTCATATGTGAAAAGTCTTTATCTCTGATTCTAGTCGTAAAATCTGGAGTAAATAATTTCTCGAACCGCCAAGTCATACGGGAGACTTGGGGAAATGTAAGCTATTATCAGGCTGTTAAAATAGTCTTTCTCCTTGGTTATAAAAAGGATATGCAAGGACAAGTGGATACCGAAGCTTTGGAGTATGGGGATGTTGTACAAGAAGATTTTGTGGACAGTTACTCAAACAACACACTGAAAACTATCATGGGACTCAACTGGGTCTCCCAATACTGCTCAAGAGCAAAACTTAGTTTTTACGTAGACGATGATGTTTTCATCATTGTAAATAATCTTCAAAAAATCGGGAAATTTGCGAATCCTCAATCTGATATGTTGTTTGGTAAAGCCCTGTCCACTTCCGTGCCCTACAGAGACAATACGTCCAAGTGGTTTGTATCTTGGGAAGACTATCCATTTGACAGTTATCCAAGATATCTGGCAGGGTTCGCTTATATCATGTCTGCAGATGTTGTGAAGAAATTCGTTCTCGCTATTCCCTACATTAAACCCATACAAATTGACGACACGTATTTGGGAATTATTGCAGAGAAACTGAAAATTACGCCCAAGAATCAAGTGGGGTTCTATACGAGGTCTCCCGGGCCGGTGACCACCGCAGCTGCGAGAATGAATTTTCTGAGAACGGTAGCGTTTCACAGAATATCGTGTCCAGATTCTATGATGCAAACGTGGAAAGAATATTGCAAACAATCTAAATCATTTTGTACTCCGGAACAAACTTGACGGAATAAATGTGGCATTTAATTGCAAAGAAAATCGGAAACTGATAAAATGTCTGTTTTGAAGTGTTTTTGGGGTGGAGATTTGTGTTATCTAATAACTGGCGGCTCTCGAGTGTTGTCGCTATTTGTATGAAGGAATGTCACGTTGGTATTGAACGTGATAGACTGCACTGTATTGTGTCCGTCATGTGTCTCGCCTTCAATTTTTATTTTTTTTTTTTTTTTTTTTTTTTTGCTTTACGAAAACTAAGGTATGAAATTTATCGATCGATGATAACAGTTTGCATCTTTATAGACGAAAATCAATGAAATGTGTGTGTGGTTTCTTTTTAAAAAGTCGTTGCAAATGAGCTTTTGTTCCATGTAGGCCATCTTTAAAAGCAGTCTGATTAAAACTAGCCCCCCCCCCCCCCTTCTCCTACCTTCGTCGATACGAGAAGAGGGGGGGGGGGGCGGGGCTGGTTTTAATCCGACTGCTTTAGAAGTAGTGTACTTGGTGACCTATATGCGATCTGTCTTCGTGCGACGTGCATTAATATTCATATTACTACTTGTTAATTTTTTACCAATATTGACAAAATGCATTGTAGGGTAACAAAAAATCTCCCAGGAAGCTAAGGCTAAAAAGAAAGAATAAAACAGAACACCCCCACATGATGATGATAATAAAAAATGATAATTGTATTAAACAAGCCAACGGGGTCAAAATTCTATCCCTATATCTGTGTATTTTTAACTACGCAATGCATCATTCGTTCAGTGTAAATGTACCCATGTTTAAATATGAATTTAAACATTCAACGGATAATTCATTGCGTAACATTTACAGTCATGGCAACCCACTGAATGATTGACAGTGTCCTAATTTAATACGATAATTAGTACTGCAATTGTGAAGTTACGTTTAACATTTCTACACATGTTGCATTGCGTAGTTACAAATACACAGTTACAGGGATAGAAATTTGACCCCGTTGGCTTTTCATGATTCATAGCCCCCTTCTTGGGTTATGAATGTTGGTGCTAAATGACGTGGCTGTGGCTCATATTGTGAAATGTGTTATTTCTCTTTGAATCCTGGACGTAGGAGAAAGAATTAGCCTCGACTAATTTTGCAGTCCCTGGGTCAGGGGTTCCCATGGAAGGTGAAGATAACGAACAGTGATCAATCTCATAACTCCTATCAGCAATACAAAATTGGGAGTTGGGCAAACACGGACCCCTGGATATACCAGAGGTAGGATAAGGTGCCTAGGAGGAGTAAGCATCCCCTGTTGACCGGTCACACCCGCTATGAGCCCAATATCTTGATCAGGTAATCAGAGTTATCCGTAGTCAAAATTATTGTGCCAAGAACGGCATAACAATTGGTATGAAACACGTCAGACAGCATTTGACCCAATGATAGGTTGTATTGGCAAACTAGATCGATCGTTATAACGACCATAGAATTGCGAGATGCTGACTTTAAATGAGACTTTTGGAACCCCTGCACCATCAACTTGTTTGTCAGTAGCCTGCTTCGATTTAAAAAGGGGGCCTCCGAAGCCAAGTGGTTAGAGCATCGTGCTCAAAATCACGGCCTCTCACCTCTGGTCGGCGCGGGTTCGAATCCCGCTCACGCCAGTAAGTGAGAAAGTTTTCTATCGGAAGGTCGGTGGTCTCTTCCCAGGTACATTGTCCCTTCCACCAATAAAAACTGGGCGCCACCAGATAACTGAAAAATTGTTGAGTGTGGCGGAAAACAGCAAAACAATCAATCTATTCTCATAGACTTCAGTAAAACAGATTTTAATTTGCTCTCAGTGACCAATCACATTGAAAGAGTGGCATCGCGTGGTCACACAAACTCGCTTTTATTAAAACCACACGGCCAGTCAGTGAGTGAAATTTGCACGCTCGATCACGAGAAGTGGCACGCTGTTATTATAACGATAGTACCAAGTTTGACTCCACCTTGGAATCAGAACTTCTACAAATTTACAATTTTGGTAAAGGCCTCCCTGCTCTAAATGACTATGCAATTAATTCGTTTTACAGATATGAGGTTTTAGAGAAAACGATTACTTTAAAATTGGTGAAGTTTGGCAGTGTTTAAAATTTTAATAGAAATGTGATAGTAGTTAATATCGGAAGTCAAATGTGTTCAATTGCTAACGCAAGACGGACGCTGACCAAATGCAAGAGAAATGAAAGGAAACTTCCCAGTCTATCAATCACAACAACTACATATCTAATTTAATAGTGCATGAAACATTTTTAGAATACAACTAAAATGAAAGTAATCTAAAGTTTGATACATGTGTTAAGCAAAAAAGAAAAGAACAGACAAATGAACAAAAAAAAACTACACATATCAATTACATATACCAAGTAGTAAGTGCCACATATATTCATGTAAAAACACACCAAGATAGTAATGAAGTGCTATGAAACACTTTACGCCACTTTCCAGGTCATTTAGATGTACATAAGTATGCGTCTTTATGACTTTCACTACAGATTCAGTGCATAATAACCGGTAGCAACCAAAACATGAAAGCAGAGTTGGTTATTAATTTATTTTGTAATTATTAGGTTGATTTCAATTCAAAATCAGGTTGGAAAGAATGTGAATCCAAACAAGCAAGAGAAATACATGTACAATTGAAAGCAAAATTCAGGAATTTATTTTTTTTATAAATACGATGTTCTATACATGTGGATGCTGCTTATCAACAAGAGTGAACAGAACTCATTTGTTAACATGAAAGTTGTACAGTTCATGTACACCAACTGCATCCTAAAGCATATACATGTACTGTAAAATTCAACAAAAAAGTATCGGTATTTAAGTCCATATGGCACACAAAAACACAACTATCATTTACATACATCTTCAATCCTCTGCGAGTTTCATAAAAGCATGAATGATAATACATATATAACTTCAAAACTGACATGATAAGAGAGTAACATATATGTACATGGACTTACTACCATGCACTGTAATGATTCTTTATGATAATTATGTAGATTTTAAAAACAATTAAATACATTGTATTCATCAACATGTGTGTATCACAATCTCTCGCATACAAAGCTGTAATCTTTTCTCATGTGATGATTTCAATCACACCAAACAAGAATATAGCTTGTACAAGTAAAAATGTATACATGCACATACTATATATTTACATCAACTTCCAGTGCCCGTGGAATGAAGGGTATGCAGAGAAATTAATCGCCTTCTCTTGTCATTTTCCCGTTCTATTGTTCACACACATGCAATATAAAGCTTATTTATTTATTCAACCATGAAATCAATTTACCTACAAAATGTAGATTACCGCCCTCTTGTTTACAAGTATACTTGTTCAGACTTTTATCTTCTCTTTCGTCAAATCTTTTGGCGCGAATTAAAACTGTTTGTTCTTACGCAGGGGTATTATTGTGTCATGACTCCGATATCACAAATTAGCATATATGGCAAGAAATTGGAGCAGTTTCCCTGGGTAGCAATTTTGTAACCAGGTTACACTAGAAAACAGGGTTACAAGGTTAAATGCAGGGTTACAGGGGTTACGAGAGTTACAGACCTTTCTCTCATATTGAAACAATGGTCTGTAACTCTTGTAACCCTGCATTTAAAGATAAGTGGGTGTTGAAACAATGATCTGTAACCCTGTATTCAATGATAATTGGGTGTTGAGAGAAAAGCTCGTAACCCTTGTAACCCTGCATTTAAAGATAAGTGGGTGTTGAAACAATGGTCTGTAACCCTTCATAGGCGTAGCTTGGGTTCGAATATTACCGAGGCAGGGGGTCTGGGGGGCTGCACCCCCCAGAAGCTATCGACATTTTAACAACGTAAAAGGTGGTTTTTTTTACCGAGGCAGCTGCCGCGGTTGCCTCAATGGAAGCTACGCCACTGCCCTTGTAACCCTGTATTCAATGATAATTGGGTGTTGAGAAAAAGGTCTGTAACCCTTGTAACCCCTGTAACCTTGCATTTAAAGATAAGTGGGTGTTGAAACAATGGTCTGTAACTCTTGCAAGCTTAAAATAAAGGTGGTCGATATTTACTAGATTTTCAGCACTATAAGACATATGTTTGATATGCTACATTGGATAAAAATATTGTCCCTATTGTAACCTGGTTACAAAATTGCCACCCAGGGAAACTGCACCAATTTCTTGCCATATCTACAAATTAGAAGCTGTTATCCTTTTTAACCCCATATATGATCTTGTTTTGCATAAATATCAGTAAACTCTATTATTGGTCCCCAAACGGAGAGGTTGCAGAATAGGGAGAACCAGTATAATATTGCCTGGTAGACAAGTACTCAGACGATAGGTGGCGGTTATCCGGAAACGCGTAAAACGAAACGCACGCGCATTGCAATTTTGGTACAAAAAATGGAAAATCAGAATATTCAAGGGATCGATATGAAACCTGAATAGGATAATAGTATATCATTTGTATATATGAAAAATGATAGTCATTTTGTCTGCATGCGCATGCACGTGCATTACAAAATTTGTACACTAACTTTGCAATCAGTCTAATTTTTTTGTTGTTCATTGAAATGGTTTGATATTCATATCATAGGTAGATATTGACACCCTTAACTGATTTGCATGGTCAAAATTACCAATCTACACGTTCATGCACGTGCGCTTGTTTTTGATTGGATAACACTTAAACGTTTGTAACTATCGTATTTATGAAGCGAATGAGTTGATATTTACAGTATAGGTAGATAATGTATGTAACATAAAATGCCGACACACACGCATGCGCGTGCACCGTTTTTCAAATGTTCATTTTTTAAAGGATGATAACGTTTTTGTTTTTCATCAAATTCGATTGATATTGGGGTTTTAGATGTGTCTTGGTACTCCTTACAAATTGCTGTGGTTAAAATTACTGCTCAGCACGTGCATGCACGTGTGCTGAATTCTGATTGGACGATTTTAAAATTACTATAACTTCCTTATATTTGATAGAAACGTTATGAAATTCATACTGTGGGTATATGATACAAATGCCTGTTGAACAATATCAACAAAAGTGTGGAATCATACTCGTGTGCGCCTGTATGCACGTGCATTGCTTTCTTTCATTTCTTGGTACTGAAATGACAATATTAAACGCATTACATATTAAAGGCTAAAATGAAATTATTTTTTGCTACAGGTTTACAATGACATCACTTTTTAATTGAGGGAGGTTTGGGGAACATGTGTAACGGTCTGAACGGTCCCTGTTACAATTAGAACTAGTTACAACTGTATTTTAAACGAACTTGGCATTAGTTCCACTTTTGGTAATCGCACTTACACATGTACTCCAACTCTCCTTTCAAAAGATGAAATCCTTCAAACCCATGCTTTGAACAGTTTTAGACACATTTGATATCCCATTCAATGGGTCGGATGAATATGAGTTACCATACATATACTTGATTCCTAAACTTCATAAAAACCCTTACAAAGATACATTGCTGGATCCAGTAAGTGTACTACCCAGCCTCTATTTTTGCTACTTGTAAGTGAGTGAAAGGAACGATAAATCTGGGTAGAGATTGACATGAATTATGAAGGACTGCTCAGATGTGAAGGCGTCAGTCTAAATATCCAGCCGAGCCGAATCTCAGTCGAGAATAGTATGTCATACCCCCCCCCCCCTCCCCCCAATCCGGTCCAACAGCTGAGGGTTTTTGTCAATCTCTCACCAGAGGGCGTATTACGCTGCGCTACATTTCTCTCGGATGTATGATTTTTGCCATGCAAGATCTATAATACCCTTATGATTTTTTACTTAATTATTCTGCAAATAAAAACAAAGAAGAATGATCTGATATGTATTTTATTAAATTGTCAAAATAATACATATATTTCCATTGTCAGAGATCGGTGTCTGTTTGTCAGAGATCCATGTCTGTAAAATAAAAAAAATATATAAATATGACTTGTAAATTTTCCTTATTTTGTGAGATTTGACAGATCAGTTTATTCTGTGTACAATTTATGTCATATTATTATTAGCAATTTAATTGGTTAATTAATTAATAATTGTTTTACGCTGCGGCAGCAGTATTTCAGCCATATTTGAAACTGAAAAACTAATTTTCTACAAATGATTCAATGAAATAAATTTCATATTATAAATATCAACATTAATTACCATAAAATTCATAAAATGTTCTTCTGCCTTTCTTTTGGACAACAGGAGCACTCATCGGTCCTCTGACATCACTCTTATCTTTTACATGTGAGACTTCAAGTTTTATCCAATAAAAATCTTTCTTTTCTTTTTTTTATAAAATTGTACATGAGGCCACTCAACCACCTGAAAACAAAAAAATATTTGCTTTAGTATTACTTACAAAACCAGACCGAAAACTGTCAATATAGAGATCTGCTACATTCAGATAGAGAAAATGACATGGATCTTCGTATGATTTTGCCAGAAATAAAATTTTGGATCAAAATGACTACTCTTCCTACATAGTGGTACATTGAAAGATATAATAACGGAAGGTTAGATGCAGAACATCAGAACAACAGACAATAACTGCATGGTTTCAAAGAATAATGTGATTAGTTAAAAATAAAATAAATAATAAATAAATTCTAGTAAACAAACAAATGAATTCTAATGTTTAACATAAAAGAAAACAAGAATCCTTACAACAGCTGGCAGATATCCAGACCCATAAATGACTTTAATGAATTGTCCACGCTCAAAAACTCTAATTTAAGAAATCAAATTACAATACATATCAGATTCAATTGCTTTCAGTAAAATAAATCTGTCTTGTCAAAGTAAAACAGTAAATCCTAGAAAGTGCTATAAAAAGGCAAGGATGAATACACTTCTCAAAATTTTAAATATGTTGCAAACGTTCCAAAAATGAGGACTGAGACATTCTTCAGGTGACATTAAGCAATATTTATTCAATACATACGTGTTACTTTGATCCTGGTGAGATTTTATAGCTGAGCTTTGATCAGACGTGGAACGTTTGTTTTGTACATTCAAGGTAGCCGCACTTTGTGCAGAAATGGAAGCTGATGGTTGGTCAGACAAGGTTGAGTTCTGTAAACATGTGGCTGTTGTGGTTAGATCAGGCATGCTACCTGGGATCTGCTCAGATGTGGTAACACTGGTTAGGTAAGACATGATAGCTGCATTTTGTGCAGATGTTGTGGTTTGGTCAGGCATGATAGCTGGTTTTGTCCAGACGTTGAAGCCCTGCGTTGGTCAAACATGGAAGCTTGGTTTTGTACATCAGACATGGTAACTGGGTTCCAATCAGACATGGTAAGAATGCTTTGGTCAGGCATGACAGCTGCATTATGAGCAGAGTTTGATACTGTGGTTTGCACTGATGTAGTAACTGCAGTTTGTTCAAAACTGAAGGTTTGGGCTTGGTCAGACATGATAGCTACATTTTGGTCAGACGTGGTAGCTTTGTGTTTAACAAACGTGGAATCCGTGTTTTGGTAAAACATGGAATCTTGGTACTGTACAAATGTGGTTGTTGTGGTATGGTGAGACACGGTAGCTAGGTTCTGGTCAGACATAGTATCTAAGTTCTGGTCAGAAAAGATAACTGCGTTTTGGTCAGAGAAGTTAACTGCATTCTGTTCCGATATGTTGCCTATGACCTGGTCAGATAATGCAGCGGGATTCTTGTCAGATCTAGAAGGTGTCTGCTGTTCAGACATAGTGGCATAGTGTCGGTCAGATGTGGAGGCTGTGTCTTTCTCACATGAAGTTGCTGGATTTTGGCCAAGAAAGGTAAGTGTGTCCTGGTCAGACATGGTATCTAGTTTTTTTTTCAAATGTGGTAGGTAAGTTGCTATCAGACTTCGTACCTGGGTTTTGGTCATACAAAACAGATTGGTTCTGATCAAATGTGGAAGTTTGGTTTCCGTCAAAAGCCTCAGGTAGAGTTTGGTCAGATATGATATCTGGTTTATTGTCAGTCGTAGTACCGCTTCCTTCATATGGTGTGGGACCTGGGTTTTTATCATGCAAAGTACCTTGGATTTTGTCAGACATGGCATTTGGGTTCTCATCAGACAGGATACCAGATAAACTTTCTGTTAAAATAGTTTCATCCAGCTCACTCACATTAAAGAGCTTCTCAAATACAGTTTGGTTAAATGTTGTTGCTGGGGTCCTGTCAGATACAGTAGCTGAGTTCTTTTCAGACATGGTACCCAGGCTTTCACAAGGTATGGGGCCTTGGTTTCCATCATGCATGCTACCTTGGTTTTTGTTAGACATGACACTTCCGTTCTCATCAGACAGGATACCAGATAGACTTTCTGTTACACCGTTTTCATCCAATTCACTCACATTAAAGATGTCCTGAAATTCAAAAAAGAAACATCAGAGCGATGTTCTATTTCACATCTGAGTAATTTATCTCCAGTTTTTAAACAATGCTTTCAATTATCGTTACTCACAGAGTCAAATGAAAAATTTGATTGAAGGGAACTGAAGCTTAGGGAGTTAAATGGTATGTCTTCTTTTTCTTCTGTATTCACTATCTGTGTTAAAATAAAGAGTACTGGTTTTAATGTAGCAATTATACAATGTGACTGTATACATATAATTAGAGAAACACTACTAGAGTTACAAGCATTACAGCAGCTTTCTTGGAAATCTGGATATCAATAAAGTTGTAAACCTCATTCAGACTCATTGATCATTTTTATGTAGAAAATATACTATAGTTCTTTCATTAAAAATATCAGTAATAAGAGATTTAAAAATAGGGGAAATACCTCCACAGTCTCAGAAACTTTGTCCACTGGAAGTAATGGAACAAAATGATTTGGTGCCCAAAGAGCCTCCTGCACTCCTTTTCCGTTTACATTGGACCACATGATTTGAAGCATTCTGTTATGCTCCTTTAATGAACCATTTATAGGAATTATCTTTCTATGGAGGTGTTTTCTGGTGTTAAAACTGCCATAAACTGGGTGTACGGAAAAAATACAGGACTTCAATACTGTTGCTAAAGCATGTATTTGCCATATGCCTATATAACTGCCCCTTTGGCAGATGGATAATATTTCATTCTCGAACACAGTTCTGATGGCATGCTCTGTTAAATCAACCCCTGCAATGTAGTAATCAGAATATTGGGCATACACTTTGGCTAAGTGTTGCGTCTCTGTCATGTTGCTGCCAGACGATAATATCTTGCTGTTCAAATAGCTTTCACAATTATTGACAGATTCAACAACAATTCTAGCTCTTATTTCTTCGTGATTCTCTTCACAGCCAAAAGCAAATAAACTCCCTGTCCTTGCTAGGCAATTTCCATCGCCATAAACTTTTACTGGGAAAATGGTAACGTCACAATCTATATCTGCAGGCATTAGGTCCAAAGCCATCTGGTCTACTTCCTTTTTTTATTGCTAATATTGTGCATTTTTCAAGCTGAATACATAGTGGAAACTTCTCATCTATGACTGTGACATCTGCTTTGCTTATTGTTCGGAGTTCTTCAAAGGATTTGCAGCCCTGCAAGGAATCAATCAGATCACTGAAATACTTCTTGCGAATATTCTGGTTACTTTCCACAGTCTTACTCATATTTTGTCCCTCGTGATTCCGATATTTTGCATCTATTTGATCTAAAGTGTCTCCTTTCCTTCTCTCTTTGCCAAATCGTACCTCATTCTCTTTTCTTTCCCCAGACAGTGTTCTGTTACTCTGACAAGAGCGCTGGTCAATATCATCACATGACTGGTATACTTGTTCTATTCCTTGATCCACTAGACGATGGTCATCTAAAATGGTAGTAAATTTCCACAAGTTCTATTTAGTGTTTCATGATAATGTATATTATAATGAAAGGTGAAGATAACGAACAGTGATCAATCTCATAACCCCTACAAGCAATACAAAATAGATAGTTGGGCAAACACGGACCCCTGGTCAAATATTCGAAGATATATATTTCAGCATGTCATAAATAGAACTCCTCTTAAAATATGTATAAAAATTGACCTACCAAAACCAGAACAGATGTCTAGATCATCACTTGAATGCTCTCGCACAACTGGAGGCTGAATATCTTTGTTAGTGTTAAGAATGAATTCGTACTAAAAATAAATTATTACAATCTATATACTAAATTTGAATTTAATCTCATTTTCTTTCCTGATGTATATTTTTTATTTGATAAATTTATATAATTTCACATGCATGTTCTATTTTTTTCCTTTAAATATTGAATTGTTTTCCATCCGTCTACATACAACGTCTGTTGACATTTGTCTGGGTCCCCGTTAAGACATTCTTGACAGAAACAGGAGAGACGCCTTGTTTTCAGTATGCCATGACTGAATGCATCTTTTGAGTTCCTGAAACAGTCTTAACGTTTCTCTCTGGTCGCGGTCTTCTGAATGAACAAAGAACATGTGTCGTCCTTTGTGAAGACACTTCCCCCTATCTCTGTCTCCTTTTCCAGGTTTTCTTTGCAGAATTTGAAGAAAGTCAATGCATTTTCCACAACTGCTTCATTATTTTTCACAGCTCTTGTGACTCTGGATTTAAGGACCCCTCCCTCTCCATCACACCTGCTTTTCCCGTGTCTAGACCCATAATAATCTCTTTGGATCGTAAAACCATAGTCTGTAATGGCATTTGCAGTATCTGCGAATGGAATTTTGGACTGGTACTGAGATGCGCATCCATCGCTCATGATAATTGCTTTACTAATCCTAAGTCCTCTGCTTTCTTTTAAGTAAGAAAAGATTTTCCCAAGGAATGTATGAACTGCACGAGAGTCGTGGGTGAGATCATCACTAATGATATCACACGCCTCTTCAACTACCTCATCTTGACATTGCGGGCATTTATAATATACAATTGCTGGGTGAATAGTAACACACTCTTTTGCCCAATGTGCAGACTGAACTTCATTTTGACTAGTGCAAGTGTAGTTCTCTGCGAAATCAATTGTTACTGCTACCGTGCCTGGAGGAAGATGCTTTCTTAACTCTGCAAACTGGACAACCTGCCAATTGGCCTCAAACAAATGCTTGGATAAAAAATCTATTTCGCCAGAGAACTCCTGAAAAAAGTCAGTTGTATTTCCCTTTAAAGTAGTTAGTTGCTTCTTTTTTATTTCTTTTCCTGTCTTTTTGTTTCTTGTTATTTGCATTGCCCATTTTTTCCACTCCACTTCCATTTCTGAAAACTCAGTTTTCAGTTTATCCATCAGCTTCTCAGTACCACATTTGGCACATGCTCTGTCAATACATTCTAAGTTGTGGAACTTTCCTGTTTTTGTACACAGCGTAAAGTCCAATACATGAAAAATGTTTTTCATTTTCAGATCTACTTTCTTGATTTTGTCTGCAATTTTGTTAATTTCTTGAAGCTTCAAATTGGCATTCTCACAGTATTCACATTGTAAAAATTTCCTGTACTTTTGGGTTTTAACCTCTTTAGGCTTCAGTTTCGTAAAGAGTACCTCTTTTTATAACAATGTCTCCGATGTGTTGTGGCTGACAGACGTTACGTTCAAAACATGAGGAGAAATAAACATCAATTTCTATTCAATTTGAGATATTTTGAGCATGAACACACTTTAGTACGTAAATTTTATCCTTCCAAAACAGTTATAAATTAAGATATATCGTGTACTTGGAATTAATTCAATTTACTTGTGTATCATTTTGACGTGGTTGAAAATGTCCTCCAACACATACGTAAATCTAATGGAATTATCAACTTCATTTCAACAACAAAAAATATAAGATGATCAAGAATTCGGCTAATTTTATCTATATTATTATTATATTATTATTTGCGATATATGTTCCGATATAAAACATGTTTTATTTTAATTTGTTTAATGATTTATATTCTATTCCTCCTATTAAAATATTAGGTCAAGATGTGCTCAAGAGCTAATTTAGTGCCTTTTGTTGAATATAGGTTGAATGCATGAATATTTTAGGTTCGATATAGCTAAGCACTTCCGGTGATTTTTAATGGCCAATCAAAATGAACATGACACGAAATGTTTGTTATGGGAACAATGAACCAATCAAATGTTTTCAAGTGCTGAAGATTAGCCAATCATCCAGCGGCAAACTTGATTGTCAAACAATCAAAATCTTGTCTGGACTTGTTGGACTAGTGTATGTTGATAGTATTGTGTATTTGTTTCGATAAAAAAGACGTATTTTAGAAGAATAACAGTGTAAGTAAAATCTGTCGTGTTTATGCGATGCTTTGTAACCATATGGGCCAGATTACACATATTTTCAAGTTACTTTCTCATGATATATTATCGATACCTTGTGATTTTTATGCTCTTGTATCCTACTAGGCCACAGGAGTTTGAAATTTTTATCAATAAAGTCAATGAAATTCACTTGATTGACCAAGCCATGGGCTATGCGTTAAACACATGATAGAATGATATTCTAAATTTGAGTTGCAGTGCAGTGTTGTGATGGAAAGCGAATTGGTTAATTGTGCCCTTGGAAGTGGAACAATTTAGCATGTGTTGAATCACAGGGTTTCGATACAATCTGAACAAACTGCTATATATAATATTTAGTGTGCACTATATTTTATATATATACACCAGTTTTCTCCGATTATGTCAAAGCCCTGTGTGTTGAATCACAGGAGTTCGAAATTTTATCAATATATAAAGTTAAAAAATTTACTTGATTGACCAAGCCATAAGCTATGCATAGTAAATTTGCTTTCTAGACGTTCCGTCCCATAATCAATCCGCTCCTTAGTCGATTCGTCCCATTACCAATCCGTCCCTAGTTAATACGTCCCCTGGCCCAGAAAAAATAATATTTTTTCAAGTGCTATTTACGGTACTGAATTGATTTAATTCATCTGCGTATTTCATCTTCATGGTGTGTGTACCGCTGATATCTTCTGTCATCAGGTAGTCATCCTTTAATATGCTCTATGGTATTTATGGCTTGATTGCAAACTGATTAACCTTGATCACATGCAATGTATATTAATCTTCTTGAGACTGTTTATCATAACAAATGTCTCTTCTTTTAAAAGCAAGAAAAACATCTTTGCCAAAGCATTTAAGGTATTTGTTCCTCCTTATTGAAATAAGCTTTCAGTATTTCCCAAAAAAGAAGAGATGTTTTGATATTTGACAGCTTTTTCTAAGATCATTATACATATCACAATATTCGATAAAGTGGGCTTCATTTTCAATACAAAGAATACCTTTTGTTTTTAAACAAAATTTACATACTCTGTCATTTCTTGGAATATTTCTATACCTGCCACATTCTATTTCCAAATCATGAGCAATTCTTTGAACTTTTGGAGTTAAACCCCCCCCCCCCAAAAAAAAACCTTCTAATAGTTAGGTTACTGTAAGCTCGTAATTAATGATCAAAGGTTGCACAACAATGCAGTTATAAAAACTGTTTTCACTAAGGTGTTTTCACAATGATCAGTGGACATGGGACACACATTTACATTGATTGCTATACATAGGTGAATAACAATGTTTTTACAATAATTAATGAGCACACATTTCCATAACCATCACACTTCAAACAAAAATTATAAATCCTAGTTAAGGGTTGTATAAACAATTTTATTTACACATCTAACTTCAGCAGTTATCTAATTTTGATAACTATAACTACCATATATATGCAAAAATTTCCCTTTTTGTTAAGTAATAATCATTTATTATATCTTTGATTTAAAAAAAATGGAGGGGCCGGATCGAATAAGCAAAATGGGACGGAACGACCTGCTACCAGTAAATTTTATTGATAAAATCACAGGGTTTTAACACAATCTGAGCAAACTAGTGAATATAGTATATACCATTTTGCTCAGATTGTGTCAAAACCCTGTGAATAAAATTTCGAACTCCTCTAGCTGGTTGAGGATATAAATGTATACCTATGTACATGTATTTGTATAGAGATATTTCTGATTGTACAGGTGATATTTCAGAGACCTTTAGCCAGAATCTATGGACCTAATCACCTTCTCATTATAACACGGGGGCTTGTGTAGAAAAATCAAGGCATCCCCTTAGGAAAATATTTTTTATAGTGAGTGCTTTAATTTTTCTACACATACCCCTGTGTTTATAGTAGATCGAAGGGCATATGTCAGGTGAGGTGAAGTCAAGCTTTCTATGGACTTGGGCAATCAGATATATATCCTTAGACCAGTCAGTAACAAGGCTACTAATAAATGTTTGTTTTGTCAAGGACCATACCTATAGTACATAAACATATATAAAGAAATACAATCAATTCAACTTTTAGATTTTATAGATGTTCTGGGCACCATGTTGCCTTCTAAATTTTTCCTCTCACCCTCAGAAGAAATTTAAATGACAAAAATGTGATGCGTTCAGTGACTGGGAAGGCCAAAATGGCCTATGGGACTATGGCCCCACGGTTCATGTTTTCAATGGGCCATTTTCAGATTTAGTGGGCCATCAACATATTTTGAATGACCATTTTCAATAAATAGCAAATGTACAGTGGAACATTATTGTTTTAATTGGAACTCTGAACCATGACCACAATCTTTTACACCGCTCTTGAAAATGTTTCTACTTTGTTTCAATGTCCCCTTCTCAACGGTATCATTGCTTTTCTCGGCATTGGTATTTGAAGATGGTCTCTCGTTGGGTTTTTTTCATTATTTTTTTTTTTTCTTCACTCTCTGTCGATTCTATATCTGTCCTTGGACTTCCGAAGCTTAAATGCTAAAGTATAAGCATGAGAAGACGTGATAAGATGTGATGTAAGAGGAAATAGTTTATTGGTTATCTATTTTGATTTGTATTGCTTCAACCAATGAGATTCGGTGTATCAGAATACATAGGAATTAAAAATGAAAGTACAAAAAATAAATAAGTCGTACTCAATTCATTCTAGAGAAGAAGAAAAACAACGTAAATTACAATCGATAATGAATGCACACTTTGCAGGCTTTCAAGCGGGCCCTTATTTTTCTACAACAGCCCTTATTTTCCTTATTTGAGCTTTAGAATCCTAAAAAAGCCCTAATTTTTTGTTAAAATTCCTACATTTTCAAATTTTGAAAGTTCAAATAAATTTGACATAAAGTAAGTGTTGGAATTTATTAAATTTAGTCTTAGTATACTTTTAGAAAATGAATATGTTGATTAAATGTACATCTCAGAAGACATCTTGATGGTTATCACCTATATTCGGCATTGATTGTGAGCCATGGGAGTCTACCTGAATTATAACATGGTTTGTGCTGAATGCCGAATATGGCTGTTGATGACCACTGGTATGATCTTCTGAGTGGGTAATTAGTTTTTGTATTATTGCTTTTGCAAATGGTGAGTAAAACATTTTTTCTTTCCTATTGATTTGTAAATTTAACCCTTATTTTTGGATAATTTTGCCCTAAAAATGGCCCTTATGTTTTGCAAAATGTCACTTGAAAGCCTGACTTTGGCGCATGGATTAGATAAGTTAATGCACCAATTTTCACCTGAATGTGACTATGTCGCAGGGCGCATGGCCTTCCCAATCACTGC